>NW_016807417.1:1375734-1384939 GCF_001698545.2 Rhinopithecus bieti | reverse complement strand
CCCCCCGGACTGAGCGAGGAAGAGGAGGCTCTGCAGAAGAAATTCAACAAACTCGAGAAAAAGAAAAAGGCATTGCTGACTCTAAAGAAGCAAAGTAGCAGTAGCACAACCAGCCAAGGCGGTGTCAAACGCTCACTATCAGAGCAGCCTGTCGTGGACACAGCCACAGCAACAGAGCAGGCAAAGCAGCTGGTGAAGTCAGGAGCCATCAGTGCCATCAAGGCTGAGACCGAGAACTCAGGCTTCAAGCGTTCTCGAACTCTTGAGGGGACGTTAAAGGACCCCGAGAAGGGACCAGTCCCCACTTTCCAGCCGTTCCAGAGGAGCATATCTGCTGCTGATGAACTGCAAGAGTCATCCAGACGTCCCTAGAGGAAATCTCTGTATGAGAGCTCTGTGTCTTCTAGTGATCGACTTGGAGAACTAGGGCCAGATGGAAAAGAGGCAGAGGGCCCAGGGGCTGGTGATGGTCCCCTCTAAGCTTTGACTGGGGCTATGAAGAATGCAGTGGTGGCCACTCCTCAGCCTCCCCACCCCGAAGCGGCAACCATGAGAGGAACCGGGACAGAGACCGAGATCGGGAGCGGGATCGAGACAGAGACCGAGGGCGGGACAGGGATCGGGATCCGGATCGAGATCGGGAACGGGACCGAGAGGGTTCTTTCCGCAGGTCGGACTCATTCCTTGAACGGCGAGCCCCTAGGAAAGGGAATACTCTGTATGTATACGGAGAAGACCTGACGCTTACCCTTCTCCGTGGGGCCTTCTCTCCTTTTGGAAACATCAATGACCTCTCCATGGACCCACCCAGAAACTCTGCCTTCGTCACCTATGAAAAGATGGAGTCAGCAGATCAGGCGGTTGCTGAGCTCAACGGGACCCATGTGGAGTCTGTACAGCTCAAAGTCAACATAGCCCGGAGACAGCCCATGCTGGATGCCACTACTGGCAAGTGGCAAGTATGTCTGGGGCTCCCTTGCTGTCCAGAACAGCCCTAAGTGTTGCCACCGGGACAAGAGGACCCAGATTGTCTAGAGTGATGACGTCTACAAGGAAAACCTTGTGGATGGCTTCTAGGGAACAAAGCTGGATTCCTTGTGCCTTATATGCCCCAATGCTGGTCTCAGTAAAATACTGAGGTGGAAGCTTTGAAAAAAAAAAAAAAAAAAAAAAAGTCACTTAAATATGTTGTATGGGCTTGGCGCGGTAGCTCACACCTGTAATCATAGCACTTTGGGAGGCCAAGGCGGGCCAATAACTTGAGGCCAGGAGTCCTGAGGGCCAGGAGTTTGAGACCAGCCTGGCCAGTGTGGTGAAACCGTGTCTCTATTAAAATTACAAAAATTAGCCGGGCGTGGTGGCACGCACCTGTAATCCCTGCTACTCAGGTGGCTGAGGCACGAGAATCACTTGAATCCAGGAGGCAGAGCCAAGATCTTGTCACTGCGCTCCAATATGGGTGACAAAGTGAGACATGATAGATAGATAGATAGATAGATAGATAGATAGATAGATAGGATTTTGGATCCTCAATAAATAAGTTGTATTTTGGATCCTCATCTGAACAATGGAAATTATAATTCTTCTGGTTATCTCACTGTGTCTAAAGTGATGTCCTGCTGTGTTGCCTTTTTCAAAGAGTGATCATTTGAATATTCTTATAGGAGCCCTTACTGGAATGCTTTCTAGCGTATTATTTGCCTCAGATACTCCATCTGTTTTTGGAGTTATTTCTCAAATAGTTGGACATTTTTTCTCTTCTTAAGGGTGAAATATGTGAGACAGCCTTTTCTAATTTGTACAGAGATGAAAAATTAAGTCAGCCTTAAGTTCTTTCTTGACTGAGAGTCTTTCCCTATCTGCCTAGGCATTTGACTGTCCCCTGCCTCTATCAGTATCTTTTTGTCCTTCCCTCTCAAATCCCTACTTTAACCAGCGAAGTGGAATATTTGTCTTAAACATTGTGGTGTTATTACTCATCCCACCCCATTTCTTCCTGTATTTGTTTGAAATGCCAGTATACTCATATTGCATAATATAGGATAAACAGGTTTGTATGCAGAAGTGTGAAATTATATATTGTTATGAATGGTAGGGGAATTGGTAGATCTGGGACTCAAAATGATTGCTAGAACTTTTGTATATATATTTTGGTAAGGCATTAATTCACTGAGTACTTCAAATATTAATCCCATGTTCACATTTGAAATCGTTTAATCAAAATGCTTTTATTTCCAAGTTGTTACAAATAGTACTGAAAAAAGAAAGAAACCTGCCCTTGTGATTGTTCTTGCTCATGGTTATCCTCTCTGTTCTTTCTGCTTATGCTACCAGGGTAAGCTGAGATCTGCCTTCCTTCATAATATGTTTTACAGCTCCAGTTCTCATTAGTCTTGCTTTACTCTCAGTTCCTACACCGCTTATAGTCTGCACCACATAATTGAATATTTATTTATATATCCTTCCTTGTATGGATTGGTGATGTTTCCATCTGTTTCTTTGCTTCCCCCGTAGACCTCAGAGTATACAAGGTGAAGACAATATTTTGTTTAATCTTTCCCCAAATCTTCTAAAAATGTTAGAGCACCTAAGTGGTGCTCAGTGAATACTGGATTAATTTGTTTTTTCCTTTTCTCCATTTCCTTTCACTGAGTGTGAAACTTGCTAGAAACCACATGCCAACCCCCCTTTTTTCCTGAGTGTATCTTATTTTTTTTTTTTTTTTTTTTTTGAGACGGAGTCTTGCTCTGTTGCCCAGGCTGGAGTGCAGTGGCACGATCTCCACTCACTGCAAGCTCTGCCTCCTGGGTTCACGCCATTCTCCTGCCTCAGCCTCCCGTGTAGCTGGGACTACAGGCACCCACCACCCCGCCCGGCTAATTTTTGTATTTTTAGTAGAGACAGGGTTTCACCGTGTTAGCCAGGGTGGTCTCGATCTCCTGACCTCATGATCTGCCCGTCTCGGCCTCCCAAAGTGCTGGGATTACAGGCGTGAGCCACCGCACCCGGCCCCTGAGTCTCTCTTTTTAATGGGCCTCTCTTCTTTCCTGGTATGCCAAGATAGATGTACTACAAAAATCTATAGATTATATAGAATTTGTACAATTTGTTTCTTGATATTAAGTATCTGAAGAAAAATGTGGACATAGAGAAATGATGATTCATAATATGTTCCAATTAGAAATGTAAAAGTTGGTTAAACATTAAAAAATCAGCTTGGTGCTACGGATGTGGTTTTTTTTCCTTTAATCGTCAGAAGTTTGCAGAATTTACTATTTTCTACCGTAACTAAGAGATAGTGCTTTCTAGCAGACCTATTGTATAATTTAATTTATGCCAAATATACTACTAATAATTTAAATATCCCACATAGTTAGGATCTTTTGGTATTCAACAGAGTAAAAATTAATTTTATCTTAAAAACTAGAGTACAAAACCTTTTTTTAAACAGTAAAAAATCTGCCTTCTGCAAACTGTGTCCAGATAACCAGAGCTGTTTAGATGGATAATGACACAGTAAATGTGAAAGCAGTTTGAAGAACATACACGTTAGCATTATGGTTAGAAAGAGTGAGGGATGGAATGCCTTTGGTATCCATGACATGTTTCAAACTGAAAAATATGCAGTCTGTTTTCGTAGTTCATAAGATGCTCCACAATCCCCTCTCAACCAGTTCTGGTAGATAATTAAGACCTAACACATTCATTGTATGTAATGAATCGTTTCTCTAATGCTTCTAGAATTCAACAGAATTGGGAAATAGCCCTCAAATAATTTTATGTGGGGCTTTATTTTCTTGTGGAACCCTAGTTGAGAAAGGCTGTACAATCTCTTTTAACCTCTATTTGAACAAAGTCTTATTTTGCCATGTATATGTTTGAAGACCTTAGCCTTTCCAGATTACTTTTACTTGACCCAGTTACTTAGTGGTTAAGAATGTATTGACTATACAATACAGTCCAAATCTGGTTGGCCCTATTTGTTTTCTAAAGTTTTAAATGTAGCTATGTTTTATTGACAGCATTTTTCCTACTTAATTATGTCTTTTGTTGACAGCTCGAACTGTCTCTATTTACTCTTATTTAGAATGCAGCTGGCAACAGCAGTTGGTTTGTGAAACCCAGGCATATAATTAACTTCCCCAGTTAAGGTATGGTTTGTTTCATTGGGAGAGAAAGGATTTTGGGGGGTATGTTTCTTTAGTCTGAGAAGTGATGCAGTTTATTTTCAGTATAGTGTATTTTATATGACAGAACATAAGCAGAGAATTTTTAAAAAATTATAACATTCTAACATTACTTGAGCACTAAAGTGCTACAAAAAATACTTTGTTATTATTTGAACCATGAAAATCAGATATTAACATTCAGTGTAAATGTCAAATTAAGACAGGCCAGTAGGAACATTTATGATAATGTTCTTCTCACATCTACTTGCATGGATAATGAAGCTTTGACTATTGCTTTGATGTAGATTCTTGAAGAAAATCCTCCTCCTTTTTCCAAGACACTTTGTAGTTACTAATTCTAAAAGAGAATGTAAGTGAATCCATTTATTTAAAATAAAATAAAAATGGGGGAAAGATATTTAAACAATAAATTTCATACCATGAGATTTTTTATGTCCTGGTTACTTTATAACCCAGTAAGCTGCCCTGGGTTCTCTCCTGATACTGCACAGAACTTTTGTTTTTCATCCTCATCTTCCTAGTATTAATTCAACTATATTGTTTTTCTGTTTCTAACACTCTTATCTAGATTTTTATAATTATTACTGTCTTCCTTTATCAGTTTTAAAAGTTAAGATACATGGTATTTTTGAGATCAGAATTGTAGCCATAATATTGATGTGCTGCAAATATTAAGAGAAAAAGTCCTTAGTTGCCAGTTTTTTGTACACTCAAGTGTTGTGGATTCTTAAGAATAAATGTTTCTTTGTTTTCATATGAAACTGTCTTTTTTTTTTTTTGGATACATGTCTTACTTTGTCACCCAGGCTAGAGTGCAGTGGTTTGGTTTCCTTCAGCCTTGATCTCCTGGGCTCAAGTGATCCTCCCGCCTCAGCTCCCAAAATAGCCGGGACTATAGGCATGTGCGACAACTCCCAAGTAATTTTGTACTTTTGTAGAGACGGGGTTTTGCCACGTTACCCAGGCAGGTCTTGAACTCCTGAGCTCAAGCTTTGTAATCCCAAAGTACTGGAATTACAATCACGAGCCATCACGCCCATCTCAACCTGCCTTCCTTTTTGCCCAGCCCGTGAGAATGACCTTGCTAATGAATGATTTTTAAAGAATCTTGCTACTTCTTTCTGCCTGGGATTATGTGTTGACTGAATATAGTTTCCTAAAAGATACTGTTGATTTTTTTAAACTAAACTTCTACCAGACTTTCTGCTCTCTTGTTCCAAAATTGGACAATTTCCTGCCTGGTATTTTATTTTTAAATTGAAAATGGGAAAATTGCTAATGATGTTGAAAGCAAAAATGGTATTGAATGCTTTCTGACTAAATATAGATTGAACAAAGCAAAATACTATATATCTGCTCTTTCATGTAACATTCAGAAACTCTTATGACATAATCAGGGCCATTTTCTGTATAGATGGGGAGATAGGCATATAAATATGCTAGGTAAGTGACCAGCTCTAGAGGAACCTGATATGAATGTGACCCCATACTGAGTTTAATTAAATAAAACAAATAATGAATATGTAGAATCACGGCCCTTCCTGCTGATGAAGAAGATAATTTTTATTTTTGATATAGACTGATAGAATGAAAACTATATTGGTAATATTGTGTATATTATATAGTAATTGAGGTGAGTAGAGATAAATTTTTAATTGAGTGATCTGTAAGAGTGTTCCAAAATAACATATAACAAAATTAACTAAAGGAGTACTTTTGAAAACAAATAGAATTATGTTGGAAAACAAGTGTCTTTAATGGATTAGTTAAGGAAGTAAAAATAATATAAAGCAATGGAAACAGCTTATGGAGTTAGAGACATAAAATTGCCAGTTTATTTATTGATTTTATTTTATAATAGTTATTATTTGGAAAATGACCAATATGAATAAATAGAAGTAGGGAGGGGAAAATGAAAGAAAACTGTTTTTAGCTGGTAACATCTATTTGGCAATGTCTTTACTGTTATGCTTATATTTGATTTATAAATGTTAGCTGTAACATATTAGTGTAAATATTTGTGTTTATTTTATATATGACTCTTCTAACCTGATGTCCCATTTCTATTTTCAGAGGAATTAAAAAAATGTTTAAACATTAAATTCAGAGGAATTAAAAAAATGTTTAGACATTAGTGATTACTGGTTCAAAAACAAGTCTTCTGATGATAAATTAATAAATTAGTAGAAACTTCCCATAAACACAGCTGCTAAGGCCTGCCAAAGCACCTTGGTTCCATTTCTTATCTAGGCCTTGACAAGAATATACTATTCTTACTTAATTACTGGTCACAGATAGAAAAGGAAAGGCCTTGAATTCAGCATTTGTGTCGTCGCTTGGCCCTGTTCAGTCAAGCTCAATGCATGTTACACGACTGCCTGAGAGGAACAGAAAAGCTAGTTTCTCAGTCTCTAACCAGAATGCATGATAAGGCTTGGTGTCAGAAAGGGCAAGAAGGGGATCACAGCAATTATGGCAGAGGCAAAGTAGTTACCTTTACAACCAGATTGAGGATTCATTGCGATTTATTATTTACTACTTGAAAACCTCATTCTGTGATTTAATTAAGGGTTGAGATTTCCATGAAGTCTGTCTTTTCCAAATTTGAGCACCCTGTTACTGTTGTTTATGTGTACACTGAAATAATCTCAAACTGATTTTACTCCAAAATCGTGACGAATTAGGCTTAACATGTAGTTTTTTGAAAATTTAGACAGGTCACTTAGATAACAGTTGACTAAAATTAACTGGATCTTATATTGGGTGACGGTAATCAATACTTACTAGTAACAGTAACAGTGACCCCCTGGGTATCTTCAAAGCAGCATGGGTGTAACAAGTGAATTTTATCTTTTTTGTTGAAAGCAGCTTTAAATAATTTATACCTGATTTGTATTTCACTGTATCATTTTAGATATACACATGTTATTTCTTTGCAGTTACTTAATGGTACACGTTTTTTGGGAGGGGAGACCAAGTCTTGCTCTCGTGCCAGGCTGGAGTGCAGTGGTACGATTTCGGCTCACTGCAATTTCTGCCGCCCAGGTTCAAGCGATTCCCCTGCCTCAGCTCCCAAGTACCTGGGACTACAGGCACGCATCACCACACCCGGCTAATTTTTTGTATTTTAGTAGAGACAGGGTTTCAACATGTTGGCCAGGATAGTCTCGATCTCCTGACCTCATGATCGCCCGTCTTGGCCTCCCAAAGTGCTGGGATTACAAGTCTGAGCCACAGTGCCCGGCTTTTATATTGTATAAAATATATAAGGTATACCTTTTATATTGTCCAAATTACAGTTTTAAAAATGTGATTGTAATCAGATAATTCTTTGCCAGAAAGCAAAAGTTCACCTTCTTAGAGTGAGTTAACCATTAGGTAATTTTGTATTTTATGTTTTTTTCTTCCCAAATATTCCTGAAATGCTTTTTACCTTTGCAGATGTAACTCTAAGCTGACTACTTATTCAGCATTAATTAATAATAAAATATGATAGGCTTTTCAGCCTATGGTTTTATTTGAACAAAACCTTTCAAATAAAATAACTTTAAACATTTATTGGATTTCTATTTAAAATGGAGTGTTTTCATGTACTCTTTTAAATTAAAATAGTGTCTGCTTAGTTCGTTTACATTCTTTCTGTCAGAATATCTGCCTGAGGATTCTATATATAATTAATGTAAGAAAAACAAGAGGGTAATCCCTTGGTAGAAAACTGGTAATGGATTAGAAGACCATAGCTCTGAAATTCCAGAAATGTGACACATTTTCTCTGAAAGATGCACTTAGGCCTGATGTCTAGAGATATTAAAAAGTGCCCCCTAGTGTAATTAGCTAAAGATAGACATTCCTAATATATTTTGTTGTATGGTTAATATGGAATATTATAAGTAAATTCATAACTGATACTAAATATGATTTGAGAAGAATTATTACTTTGGTGAGAAGAGAGCTCTGAGTGTCACTTGAAGCTTCAAATTTCTTGCTGAACTAATTGATATAATATACAAAATGTGTATTGAGAATGTGCAGAACAGCCACGCAGGTAGTTTGATCAGTGTTTTTCAATATAGTACCTAACATGAACTAGTTTAAGAAATTTGAGGAATCCACATAACTATCCTTGGTTCCAGTTTTTTCATTCAAAAGTTTAGACTAAATCAGTGCTTTTCAAATTGTGACTTACAACCCATTATCAGTTTGTAAGCACAATATTTAGTGGGTTACGGTCATCATTTGTGAAAGAGAATAGCAAATATCAGAATACAGTTTATATAATGAGGATTATTTCATGAAATTTACATTAATTATATGTTCATATCTTAAGGGTACAGTGTTTTGATATAACATGTCACACTTAAGGAATGTAGTAAAAATATATAAAAGGAAACACTGGGCTGCGTGATCCTAAAAATTTCTCCCAGTTCCAACATTCCCAAGTGAAATTTTAAACATGTAGTTCTTCCTTAAGTAGCATTATATCATTATGTTGTTTAAATAGAATTTGACACATGCAGATGCATTTTGGGAGAAAAAGAGGAGAAAGGTGTAAGACTTGATATTCTGAGAAACTAATACCTATATAAATTGTAATTATTCCTAATTGCTATGTGTGATAATTCAGACGTGCACAAAATCGCTGAGAGCACATCAAACAAATGATTAGTTCTCATTGTCAGGCCCAGAAAATGCCTCATGACTAATATTAGAGTACATCCTTTAAAGATGAGTATGATTTCATTCATTTGGGATAGAGAATTCAGGGAAAGAGTCTGGATACTTTGGATGTGGCTAGACAGTCAAGAGGCCTTGGCCTGTGCCATACATAGGTGTTTGGAATTTATCTTAAAAGACCAGGGAGGCCGGGCGCGGTGGCTCAAGCCTGTAATCCCAGCACATTGGGAGGCCGAGGCGGGCGGATCACAAGGTCAGGAGATCGAGACCATCCTGGCTAACACGGTGAAACCCCGTCTCTACTAAAAAATACAAAAAACTAGCCGGGTGAGGTGGCGGGC
>NW_016807417.1:1370746-1375373 GCF_001698545.2 Rhinopithecus bieti | reverse complement strand
AAAAAAAAAAAAAAAAAAAAAAAAAAAAAGACCAGGGTAAGCTGTCAAACCCATTCAACCTGCTAGGATTAGCTCCCCTTTTAGAAGGATGAAGGTAGTAATGTGATTGTTGAACTCAAGTAGAGAAAAATTCAAGGTATGGAGATAATAAGTTACAAGAATTTCAGAAGGTCAGCTATAAACATAGAAACTCCTCTTTTGATAAACAGTAAAATACACTAGCTAGCTTAACAATACTCATACAACATACGAATTGAGTTTCACTCTAGTATTTTGGAAGTACTGAAACAGCTTTCAATACCTTTGCAAAATGCCCAAGTAAATGTGTGAAATGTTGAAGGACTTACATGAGTCCGGCATATACGAATACCTTGTTTTTTATTGAGCTTTGTAGATACTGCATTTTATTTTATTTTATTTTATTTTATTTTATTTTATTTTATTTTATTTTATTTTATTTTATTTGAGATGGAGTCTTGTTCTGTCGCCCAGGCTGGAGTGCAGTGGCGCAATCTCGCTCACTGCCCGCTCCACCTCCTGGGTTCATGACATTCTCCTGCCTCAGCCTCTCGAGTAGCTGGGACTACAGGTGCCTGCCACCACGGCTGGCTGATTTTGTTTTTGTATTTTTAGTAGAGATGGGATTTCGCCTTGTTAGCCAGGATGGTCTCAATCTCCTAATTTTGTGATCCGCCCCCCTTGGCCTCCAAAAGTGCTGGGATTACAAGTGTGAGCCACCGCCCCGGCCTGTATTTTTTATAAATTAAAGGGTTTTGGAAACCCTGTTTCCCACAAGTCTATCAGCACCATTTTTCCAACAGTATGTGCTCACTTCATGTGTCTGTGTCACATTTTGTTAATTCTCACAATATTTCAAGTTTTTTTTTATTATATCTGTTATGGTCATCTGTAATCAGTGATCTTTGATATTTTTATAACTGTTGGATGTATATTATTGTAATTGGAGTGCCATGAATCATGCTCACTCCAGACAATGAACTTAAGGAATGTTACGTTTTCTGACAGCTCCACCAACTGACCCTTCTCCGTCTTTCCCCCTCTCATCAGGCCTCCCTATTCCCTGAGACACAAAAATTTTGAAATTAACCAATTAATAATCCTACAACGACCTCTATAGGTTCAAGTGAAATGAAAAGTTGCCCATTTCTTCGTATTAAATCAAAAGATAGAAATGATTAAGCTTAATGTGGAAGGCATATCAAAAGTTTAGATAGACCAAAATCTCGGCCTCTTGTGCCAGTTAGCCAAGTCGTGAATGCAAAAAAAAAAGTTCTTGAAGTAAATTGAAAGTGCTACTTTAGTGAACATATAGATGATAAGAAAGTGAAACAGCTTTTGTTGCTTATATGGAGAAAGTTTTAGTGGTCTGGAAAGAAGATCAAACCAGTCTCGCCAAAGCATAATCCAGAGCAAGGCCCCAACTCTCTTCAGTTCTATGAAGACTGAGACGTGAGGAAGATGTGGAGAAAAGTTTACAGTTACCAGAGGAAAGAAGCTATTGTTCCCCTAACGTAGAAGTGGGAGGTAAAGCAGCAAGTGCTGATATAGAAGCTGCAGCAAGTTATGCAGAAGATCTAGCTAAGATCATTGATGGAGGTGGCAGCACTAAACAACAGATTTTAAATAGAGACAAAGCAGCCTTCTCTTGGAAGAAGATGCCCTATAGGACTCTTCATAGCTGGAGAGAAGTCATTGTCTGGCTTCAGAGTTTCAAAGGACAGACTGTCTTGTTACGGGCTAATGCAGCTGGTGACTTTTAAGTTGAAGGTAATATTCATTTACCATTTCAAAAATCCTTGGGCTATTAGAAATTATGTTAAGTCTGAGGAATAGAGATGTGCCTGCCCTTCTCTCTGCCTTTTTATCAAGACTCAGTGTACAAGGATTGCATGTGTGGGTCATCTCAGTCTCCGTCTCCTCTGCTTCAATGCTCCCCATCTCTGGCAATAAATTACTTCTCTTTGAAAAACTTCACATTTGTTAGTGTGAATTTTGGGATCTTATGCACATAATTTATACAAGCACAAAACTTGTTGTCCTGTCTCTGAATTGAATCTTTTGATAGTTTCCTGATACAGTTTATGCTGTGTCTTCTGTTAGGGGAGACTTTAAAAGGACGGAGCTCTTGATCCTAATAAAGGAGAGGCAGAGCAGATAGAAGAGCATTCCAAGTGGGGAGAATACTGTGAAGAACGCTACAAAGACAGGAACTCACCGTATTTTATATAGTGAATATTTTAAGACTCCATAGTGTAAACAGATTAACTTTGTTATTTAAATAAATTATGTGGAAAAAATTAATTTTGGAATTTCCTACTATAGCACCTTGGTGCCACAAGTACCATTTGTTTCTTTTATAGAAAATTTATTTTCAGAAAAATAGTTCATCCATCTACCTTTCAGCATGTCAAGGTTAACTCAACAGCCAAGTGTCAGCCATGGGAGATACTGGGAAGAAACTTGGACTAAGTTGGGGGTGGGGGAGAATTTGGAACGAACAGCAAAAAGGTAATTATGAATTGGGAGAGGTGGGGATTAGGAAAAAATGTATGCAACATATAGGAGTATTTTGCTTGAGCAAAATATCTCTTATTGAATGAATGTGTTAGGGCACACATCACCCAGGGGAAATGTATCTTAGCTCTGATAAGGGAACTGCCGTGTAGGGCGCAGAAATACATGCAGTCTTTGAAAAAACTGGCCCATCTCCATGTTCAACTACGTCTACAGTCTGGTAGCTCTGAACCAGTAAGATTATAGAAATCTTGATATCTTCTCTTTGGTTCTCAGGGTGAGAAATTGTATATTTTTAGATTGTTCCCACAAAGCAGACAGAATTTCTGTTATTCTCCTGGGCCAAGTGCCTTTTTGTTCCTCTACTCACCTTAACCCAAGTCCTCTTTCTTGGTACCTCAGGGTTGGCAGCCATCTTCATTAGCTCTTATTACTGTGCCTAGTTGGTTTGGATGAACTGGTCAGTGTTACTCCTAAAAGGGTTTCCGTTTCTTGTTTTGTTTTGTTTCTTTTCCCCATGCATGTATATGGAAGTATAATTTTTATTCTTTTTCATACTTTTCTGGGAACCCATTCCTAAATCACTAAATATTATTATAGTATTATTTGTAATATTTATTTTACTGTATTATATTATTTAATATTTTATTTTATGTTATTTTATGATGTTTTGCATCACATTCCATTTTGTCAATATAGTTTTAAACTACTTCTTTACTTTGGACCTTTACTTTGTCTCAACATTTTTATTAATAAATTTTATCCAAATCTTTATCAAGTTTTTGGCTATTGTTGGAATATGTTGTTCTTGCGAATGGGATTTGGTAAGGCTCTTCTCAGAAAGACTGTACCACCTCATAATTTCAGAAATATATGATACTGTCTGTTTTACAACAGCCATACAAACAAATCCTTGATAATTTGGTAGGTGAAAATGTCACCATATTTTAAATTTTTGATGCCTCTTTGTCCTTACCAATTAAATCGAGCATTACACGTTTATTTCCTACTTATATTTATTTCATTTTCCTTTCCATTTCTTACCTACTTTGAAATTGATACTCCTGATTTGTAAGCACTTATATGTAGAGTATTTAACCTTGAGTTACTCGTTTAGACAGTTGGATTTGTTTTTGGTGTCCTACACGGCTTTTCAATATAGAATGCTTCAGTTTGAGGTAGATTGATTTATTTGTCTTTTGGTGGTTTTTATTTCATGAATCCGAATCTGTTGCTATTTTGAGATCAGATTTACCCATATTTTCTTGTTAGTAGTATTGTTATTCCAACAATGAAATTATTAATCCATTTATGTTTCGAGGTCTTTTGTAACCAGAACTTAGTCCTTTGCAGAACATAGTAAGTGTGGCTAATAAGTGTGTGTGTCTGTGTGTGGTTTTATTTCAGAGTTGCTTTATTTTAATTGATGATGAATTTCAGTTTCTATTAGAGTAGTGCTTTTAGGTTAAGATACATTTTTGTATCCTTCAATCTTTGTACCAACACTGTGAATTAATTTAATATCATGCCTACTTTTCAAATGAAGAGATTGGGGACTGATATTTGAAGTGATTTATCCAATGTCACAGAGCTCTTTAAGGGATAGAACAAGGATTCCAAGCCAAGTCAGTTAACTCCTTGTCCAGAATTATTTTTTGCTATAAAATAATTACCCATTTTAGAATTAAACACTTCAGATTTAAGTAGTATGATTTCAATAACATCTGTACAGATTAAATTAATATCTTAGGGGGAAGTAATACTTAAAGGGAGCATTTAAAAAATGTAATTATTGACCTAATTATATCCCCACCCACCATACTCCCTGTAGGATTTTCATAAGCAGAGAATTATATTCTAAGATTGTGTTCTTATTTCATTAGCACTGTGATAAGCCACAAGAATCGTGTTTTACTATCTTTAATCTGTTTCTACTCAATATCAAAACATTCATTGACAAGAGGAGACTGTAGTCTATTCACTGATTTTGTCCAAACCAATTGGAATAGTGGTCAGCAATTGTCTTCTATAAATGTCTAGATGGTAATTTTTTTAGACTTTGTAGGCTAAATTTTTTTTTTTTTTTTTTTTT
>NW_016807417.1:1257115-1367084 GCF_001698545.2 Rhinopithecus bieti | reverse complement strand
GTATCTTTGTGGCGTTCTCTGTATTTCCTGAATTTGAATGTTGGCCTGCCCTACTAGGTTGGGGAAGTTCTCCTGGATGATTTCCTGAAGAGTGTTTTCCAACTTGGTTCCATTTTCCCCCTCACTTTCAGGCACCCCAATCAGGCGTAGATTTGGTCTTTTTACGTAATCCCATACTTCTTGCAGGCTTTGCTCATTTCTTTTTCTTCTTTTTTCTTTTGGTTTCTCTTCTCGCTTCATTTCATTCATCTGATCCTCAATCGCTGATACTCTTTCTTCCAGTTGATCGAGTCGGTTACTGAAGCTTGTGGATTTGTCACGTATTTCTCGTGTCATGGTTTTCATCTCTGTCATCTCGTTTATGATCTTCTCTGCATTAATTAGTCTAGCTGTAGGCTAAATTTGAGGGTGTTGTATAGATTTATATATAATGAGAGAAATGAATATCCAACACATTTATTGACAATATTCAGATCTTTTACTTGACATTGACATTTTAATTTCATACGTTTTTATGTGTCATGAAATATTGTTCTTTTGATTTTGTTTAAACATTAAAAAATGTAAATGGACCATGGAAAAACTAGTAGTCCAGCCCTTATTTAGAATGGACTGTAAATGACTGTCTGGTAGACCAGATTTGAATACCATTTGTGAAACATTTGAGTATTTACTCTATAATAATATTAAATATAAATTAACATCACAGCTTTTTGAGGAAACTGAAGTTCGTTTGTAAAGAAACTTGTTAAAGTTTTGCCAAGTCGGTAAATGGCAGAACTAGAATTCAAAACCTTATCTATTTTTTAGTGCCTGGGTTCTTTCATGTGTTCATTGTTATATCTTCTGTGCCAGGCATGGAGATAGGCACAGTGCATACTGGCATGAATTAGATGAGTTCCTGCTTCTACATAGTTCTTAGTTAGGATGCTGCACAGATTTGGGAAATGTAATTTTCTAAAACCTGCCTGTCATTATAAATCAGATTCACCTACACTTACTCTCATTTTCTGATAAGAAGTATGGCTTGTTTTTGTGACTCTTATCAATCCTTTCTTCTATTTTTGTTTTTTTCTTGAATAGTACAGGAACTTTTTTATCTGGTAACATTCAGCTTCTTAAGGATGAAATTAAAAGTATTTGAGGTTGTAAGGGGAAGTAAACATTTAAAGTACCAAGGAAGGGGCATTAGAGTAGTGCACCAGGGCATAGCAACAGTGGCTCTCAAGCAGGGTTCCTATGAACCTTTTTTCCTGCAATTCCTTGTAATTTGTCAGAATCTGTGTATCCAGAAGTTGGAACTGCTCTGTTTCCTCTGCACTGTTGGTACCTGTAGGGAACAAGTATGAAAGACTACAATGGGCTGCAGTGTGTAGGGGCAGGGCCTATACCATTGGATCTGCTGCCGTGCTGTTCCTTAGTTCTCTTGATGTTCAGCTTGAAGTTAAATACAAGAAAGGATATAATTTTAACTCTGCAGAAAAGTAGTATTACTTCTTTTTTAAGGTAACATTTTGTAACTTTACAATGTTAAATAAAACTCCCTCCTTGCCCCTTTCCCTAAATGTTGTGTTGACAAGATTTGAACATAGTTTGTGTTCTTTCATAAAACCTCATCATTTCATTAAAAATTGAACTACCCTTAATAGCAAACACAAAAATGATAATACTGAAACCAACCACGAAATCAAAGTCATTACATTGTCATTTAAGGAATGACTTTATAACCTTCATACCGTTTTTGGGAATTGGTTTCTGTCCAACTCATAGTATCACAGTTAGACTACTTCTATAGATGATCTGTTGGCTTCGGGAAGAGCTTTTACAACTGAATGGACTTTCTGTAGTTTCTGGAAGTGGTGGAGTTGTCTCCAACTTGTATTGTTAGTTTCTTTTGGTTATTCCAGCATTGTCTAATGGAGGAATTAGAATGTGTTAAGGACACAGATATATAATGAATGAAGCAAGAAATAAGTGCTATTTTCTGTTTGATGGTGTTTTGTAAAATTATTTTGATTTTGCAGCTATTGTGTTTTGAGGTAGAGTTCACAGAGTGGGTTCCTTACTGCATTTTATTTTATTTATTCTATTTTGCAATTTTTAATTGGACTAACAGCATTAATTGAAAAAAGTAATAGCACAATAGTCACAATATTCACTAGAGTATTTTTGTTTGTTTTGTATATATCATATTATTCATTTGATTAGTTGTTCCCACAAGCTCTATATATCTGTTGGAAATTTATCTTTATATCTGCAAGATAAAAATAATCTTCAATTATTAAAAAGAGTCTTATCTATGTGTAATGACAGTGTATATTTTAGAAATTTCGTGTATATAGCATCATTGAGAATCAAATATGAAACATTGTTTAAAGGAAAAAGAGTAGAAATTAAAAAAAACTTGGATTGTATAAGTTATTTTTTGCGATGAGACATTATTTCTTTTTTTGTTTTTGTTTTTTTTTTTTTTTGAGACAGAGTCTCGCGCTGTCACCCAGGCTGGAGTGCAGTGGCCGGATCTCAGCTCACTGCAAGCTCCGCCTCCCGGGTTTACGCCATTCTCCTGCCTCAGCCTCCCGAGTAGCTGGGACTACAGGCGCAGCCACCTCGCCCGGCTAGTTTTTTGTAGTTTTTAGTAGAGACGGGGTTTCACCGTGTTAGCCAGGATGGTCTCGATCTCCTGACCTCGCGATATGTTTTCTTTTTCTCTAGAAACCTGTTGGAAAATGCCTTGTTACTCCAGCAGAAAGTCATTTCTGTTATTACCAATAGAATTAGTGTGTTCAGAAAAAGAAAAGGCCTAATTTACAGCCTTTTGAAGTTTTAGGGAGACTTCCTTTTTTAAAGTACTCAGGAAGAAAGACATGACATCAGGGCCTTCAGTGGGTAAAAGGTTACATGGCTGTTACTTTTTAAGTGATTGAATTATTAGCATGGGTAACAAATTGTGGAAAGTCAAGAGGTGCGACTAGTTTCAGTGTGTTAATCTTTCCCACTTGAAGTGAGAAATAAATACCTCATAGGAATATATATGGGGATATAGTGTCTTTCCTTTCTAAGACACTTGCTTGAGTCAGCAGTGGTTGCATGTGGTCACCTTTGGATTTGTCTTGGGATTCAGAGAAATGAGTGGGTGGTTTCAGTGCAGTTTCAATGTTGTTAACCCAAATAAGTTCTAGAGTTGATATTAATTGGCTCACTCATAGAAACTTTTTAGGAGGAAGCTGTTGTTACACAGGTAACTTTATACCTTTAGAGTTTATTGTTGCCTAATAAAATTAATATGGAAATATAAAAATTGGTAGGGAAATCTTTCATTCATCTACATTGTGGTTACTCATGTGATTCAATTTAAATGTACCTTCTTTTTTTTTTTTTTTTTCTGAGACAGAGTTTCACTCTTGTTGCCCAGGCTAGAGTGCAGTGGCGCAATCTCGGCTCACTGTGCAACCTCCACCTCCTGGGTTCAAGCGTTTCTCCTGCCTCAGCCTCTTGAGTAACTGGGATTACAGGCACCCAATCCTAGCTAATTTTTTTGTATTTTTAGTAGAGACAGGGTTTCACCATGTTGGCCAGGCTGGTCTCAAACTCCTGACCTCAGGTGGTCCGCCTGCCTCGGACTCCCAACGTGCTGGGATTACAGGCATGAGCCACCACCCCAGGCCTAAAAGTACCTTTTTAAAAAGGAAATTTTGGTAAAGAGTTTTTTTGTATTAGTGTTTTAAAAAAATTGCTTATGTTTAAATACAACAATGTATTAACTAAAAGACTTAAAATCCAAATTTTACTCTTTGATCTGGGAGACCTGCCTGGGAAATACTTTAAATGAAGTCTCCACTCTAATGAGTTTTAGCATCAATGACAAAAAATGAGTGGAATCCTTTACCCAGCAAGGTTGGGGTGAGTCACTGGATATGGGAACAAATAGCTCATTTCTGTATTTTTGCTTCTTATTACTCTTAAAAATAAATACATACTCATGCTGGATGGAGGTGGGAGTGAATTAATGAAATTTCTACTAACAAAAGGGCACTAAAATTATAAGATAGAGGATTATATTAAATAATGTAGAGTGGGAAATAAGTTATACCTGAGGAGATGATGAAATTGTCGTTTAGTTACTTATTCTGTAATTGTTTGCTGGTTTCTTTGTTGACAGTGAATACATTGTACAGAATTATTTAAGAATTTTAATTTGCTAGGACAATGTGAATGACTTGAGATATTAAATTTTTGCTAGAAACTTCTTGATGTTAAACTAGTTTTAACTAGTTATAAAAAAAAATAATAATTATAAAGAGTATTTCCTGTTTCCCTGGGTGGAGGGGGGGAACTCTGGGATGATTTCGAACTCTAGCAGATCATCAGTCATTTAAGAGCATATTTTCATAGTTGAGTCCCACTGATTAGGGGACTCGGATGAAAATGTCATCTTTGTCATGTTTATATTCTTTATCTCTTGATACCTGGATTTTTAAATACCGTTTTCTGATGATGTTCATGTCTTAAATGTATAAACTCAAAACTAATATATACATAAAAGATAAAACTGTGGAGTTTTTGTTTCTTTTCGTCTTAAAACAGCTTTTATGTTCTTGAGTATGTTTAACATCTTCTGGTAAATAAGAATTATAGTAGTAAATACAGCGTAAAGTAAAATAAAGTAAAAATAAAATGCCTACTGTGTCCCTGAATAAATAATATTCAGTTTCTGTTGAAAAGCTCAGAGTCCAGTAAGGAAGGAATATAAGTAGAAGCACCCTTAGAATGTGTTACCTGCTCTGATGGAGGAGCTCATAACTGTTCATTCATTCATATATCCATTTATTTAACATCTTTATTTTGTCACTCTGTAAAGGACACTGTAAATTGGTCCTTTACTACATTTTGGCATTACACTAGTGAACCAGATAAATGACACTTGTTCTGAAGGAGGTCTCATCCCCCTTGTTTGTTACTCAGGAACAGGGATTATTGTATTTTTGTTCCTTGTATCCCAAGTGTCTAGAAGAGTGCTAGGCACATAGTAGGTTCTCAGTAGAAGTTAATTGAAAGAAACAAAACAAATGACCCAAACCTAAGCTCAGGTTCTCCTTTCCCTGTTGTCAGGAGTGTCTTGAACTGGGTTTTGAAGAGTAATTGTTGCCTAACAGAAAAATGAGTGGAACATCCTGTGCGGAGGAGATAGTTTAAACAGAGGCACTGAGTAATTGGGTAATATTGAAGCTTAGTGTGAATGTCACTTTTTTTTTTTTTTTAAAGTAGATCAGAATAGAAGTATTCTGCCTTTGTGAACTTAGAAGTTGTAACCATATACTGAGACTAATAGCATCTCTTTGTGGCATATATTATTTTTAATAGACATGCTTATCAGGTTTTTTTTAAGTATTAAACAGATAGTATTTTATAACTGAAATATGTTTTCATGGTACTTGTGAATTATTAATTACTGATAATTTAGAAGTTTTTAGGTAGGAGAAGTTAATTTCTTTCTAGTAAGCAATTTAACCTCACAGTATTTTGACTCATAATGTGTACTTTCTTTTTAAAACGTCAAAAGGCTTTTCAGAAGTAGTAGTATTTGAAACTATTAGCTAATGGTTTTCTAAAAGTATATTTTTACCTTAGAGCATCCAGAGTGTCCAGCATTTTGTGACTCTTAGCAAATCCCCAAGTTGGAGATTTTTACCTTGTAGGTTACGTAATTGGGTTTAAATATGTATTTTCATTATGCACGTATTTGTTAGAAAATATTGATGTATTTCTCAATGTAACAGTATTTTGTATTTAAGTTGATTTTACTGAAGATTTCAAATAAACTGTAAACATTCTTCTTAGAAAAAAATTTTTTGAAGTACTTCATTATTTAAAATGTTTCCAAAATAACAGCTTATTTAGCTGGGCATGGTGGCATGAGCCTGCAGTCCTAGCTACTCAGGGGTGGGGAAGAGGCTGATTTCGAGCCCATATGCTTGAACCTAGAAGCTTGGGGCTACAGTGATTGTACCACTGCACTCTAGCTGGACAACAGAGTGAGACTGTCTCCCTAAAGCAGACAAACAAAAAAACAGCTTCTAAAACAAAATGACACATGAAACTAAGGCATATAACTTATTTGGACTGAGTTAATGATTGTGTAGTTATATGATCTTAAATTGTTGGAACACTGTCTTTTGCAACAGTTTCATATTTCTGTAAGCATTTGTTGGGTGTTTCATGCTCACCCTGCTGATATACAAATTGCAGCATTTTCTAGACCAGTGTGCTTGTTCTGGAAAATGACATTGCATTCATTTATTTTCCGAATTATTTGCATAAGAACAATTTCAAAGGTGAAAGTAGGTAGGTCTTTTTTACTTTCCACATGTCGTAGTTTAGGTTTGTAACGTAATACAGACAGGTGAAAAGAATTACATATAAGTAAGCACAAAAAAGTAGATGTTTTAGGATTTGATTGATAAAGGCGTTTCTAAAGTGAATCTAATTAAATAATTAAAAGGACCTTCTACAAATTTACACAAAATAGGTTTTTAACATTCTGCCTTGTGGTATAAAAAAGCTTTATTATGCATCCTTGATTTTAAAAATTGTGCTTAGTTGGCTCCATGAATATGCAGAGATGAGTGAAAAAGTTGGACTATCGGTGACAACTTATCTTTTAGGTTTACTTTTAACACTTTATTTTCATCTAAATTAAGATGAAATTGAAATAAGCTTTCTGGATACTCCTAAATTTCACTTCAGCCTCGTTGAAATCATGTCCCCCCCTCCTTAAGTATTTTTTTCATTTCCATTTTAGGAAGAAATTTTGCTAACATATATAAACAGGAATAATGAAGAGATTTCATATGCCAGCACTGGTAACAGACTATGGCTTGAGTTAATGTTTCAGCATGGCTTAGAGTCACAGCCTCACTCTCATAGAGGTCCCTGATAATCAAAAAGCATGGTGCTTCCTGGGGCCCTCAAACAGCATGGGCAGTAGCAAACATGACAGTATTTAGTTCAAAGTAATTAAGAACAACAGGACCAGAAAAGTTGAATTTTTATAGTACGGCCTAGTAAGAACACTTTTATGGGAATGTGTGATTTTACAGAAATGTTTTAAGGAACAGAGTTAATGGAGACTTTGTTAGAAAAGCAAATGTTCCTCAACAAGCACTTGAAGTTTATCACAACAAAGGGCACTATTTGTTGTCAGAGCAGCATATTTTCTTGCAGAAATGCTTATAAATGATGCCAAATTTAATGATAGAATTTCAATTCTGGTCTTACAAATTCCCATCCGGTAGCAGTGCATCTATTTGTTAGGAGTTACTCCTGAATGTGAATGATTTCAGTCTTAAGTCGTTGTACCTGTTGCCGGGAGGTATGTATTCCAATCACTAGCCTAAAGCACAGAGACTTACTGCTTGACATTTTATAGCTTGGAGGGAAAAACTGTCTTTTCAAAATCATTTGTTCAGAGAGGAGAAAATGGAGCAAAACAGTTCATTTTACTCTAAGCACCGCTATTTGGTGGTATTCACATTTGCACAGCACAAAGCTGCAATATTGATTTTTTGCTCACAGGGCCTCCCACCAGTTCTTTCTTCAATTGTCAGGGTTGCCAGATGGGTTGGATTACATTTTGCTGGTTGGATGCTTATTTTTTTGTTGTTGTTGAAATAGAAATAGATTGAAAAACGGCTTAGAATGAATATCACAGTAATAGTGTGGTTAAAAGGCTTTAATTTGGGGATTTCTTTATGTTGATTATGTTGACCAAGCCATTTCCCTGAAAACTTGACCATCAGACACAGTTTCCTTTCCTGTTCCTTTTCTTCCCCCAAGACTAATAGCAGCCAGCATACCATAACGATGTTCCTTGCAACTCTGTCCCCAAACCTGCTGCTGATGGCCATCATCATTTGAGAGGCATTAAAGTGACATTTGAGAACACGAACCCAGAAGCTGAATTACTGGGTTTGAAATATTAATTTCATTTTTATTGGATATGTGACTGTAGAAAACTTAAGCTTTCTCTGCCTCAATTTCTTCCTCTGTAAAATGGTGATAATATTACCTATCTTGTATGGTTGTTTTGAGGATTCATAATCAGGAAATATTTATAAAGTCCTTAGAGGAACTTCTGAGGGTGGCAAATTCCCTCTAAAACAAGTGTAAAATTAAAATTGTCAATAACAACCATTTTAGGCACTGGAAAGTAACCAAAACCAAACAACAAATGGGGAAACATTGTTTATGAAAATCTACTAGACCTCTGTTATGAACAGCAGATGTTTAAAGCCTTCTAGCATGGGGCTGCTCCTATTCCCCGCAATCCCTCCATCTCTTACTCCTTAACTATGTAATTGTGGAAGTTTCATCAGGGCAAGATTGGCCTTCAGAACCAGTGACTTTACTGCCATGAAGAGCTGACATGATTTGGAGTAGAGGGCGGAAACTCATGCCCAGCAATGTTGTCAATGAAAGTCAACACAGTAGGGGAAAAAAAATGGGGAAAACCTGTAGCTCTGCTATCCTTTGGTTGTAGTTCCAGTTGGGGTGACTGGAGACCAGTCTGAAACATAACAGGGAAATCTTGGACATGAGGAAGCCGTAAACTTTCTGTGCATTCTTAACTAACTGGGAAGCTAAATTTACACATATACAGAGGAGACATGAGAGGACTTGGCAGAAAGTAAAAAACTGAGACTGACTTTTAAACTGCTTGAACTTTTAACACTCTTTCTAACATACAATCTCATCAGCAAAGAGTGGAGACCTAATCATGGGCCCATGGTTTTTGTGCAAAGTCTCTGCCCAGTCATTAGCTGACCACTAAGCCATGCAAACAGAGGTGGTATCTAGAAGCCGAGGCTAGGAAATAAAAATAAGAATTCAAACGAATTAAAACAGTGAGCAAAGACATAAGCAGCCACACACTGTGGGGGCACAGATTCTGCATGTTAATACAGCTGAGATATTAAAAAGAAACCACGACAGCAGCAGCAATTCTCAGGGGAAAGAAATCTGAAACCAGAGTTGCTAATAGTGTATTATTTAAAATGTATAGTTTTCAACAACAGAACATTTATAAGATACATAAAGAAAGAGAAAAGTTGACCCATAAAATAGAAATTGCCTTTGATATGGAGCCAGATGTTAGATTTAGCGTATAAAGATTTTAAAGCAGCTATTACAAATACGTTCAAAAATCAAAGTAAAACTATCTTGTAGAATTAAGAGGAAGTATGATGACATTGACAACAAATATGTAATCAGATAGAGAAAAAAAAAAAAACTATTTCAAAGGCCTTAGAGACATTCTTTGCACATCTTAGTTATTATACCAGTGTGCTATAAGTAAATTAACACTTTGTTGTACAAATTACAGATAGTGTAGCTTCATCTGACCCAGAGATTGTGATTCAGTAGGTCTGGAATAGAGCTTCAAGATCTGTCTTTATAAAAAGTTTAGATGATTCTGATGTAGCCATATTTGGGAATCAATTATGTAGATTTGGCAAAGGATTAAAGAATATCTAGATAGATAGATAGATAGATAGATAGATAGATAGATAGATAGATAGATAATTTCTTCCCGTGAGTCAGTATTCTAGATCATTAATGTGATATAAATAAAGGGGTAAATAAATGTTTTCAGGAATAGGTTTTACGTCTTTCATAAGATTTATTTAGTGAAAATGTTGAGTTTTAAAATTGATACTAATTGCAATAATTTTATTAAAGGCATGTCAAAGTTCCTTTGAAGTAGCATTGTTGGTAGAAGAGGTTGAGCTATATCCCTTGAAGTTTTCAGGAAAATAGTGTGAAATGGCCAAAGAAGGCACAACAATTTATGTTTTCTTAAAATTTATGTAACCTTTTTATTTTTCATCAGTTATTTTGCCAAGATTAAGGACATGCCCGTGACACAGCCTCAGGAGCTCCTAACAACATGTGCCCAAGGTGGTTGGGCTACAGCTTGGTTTTATACATTTTTGGGGAGACATAAGTCAAAAATCAGTACATGAGTGATGTTCATTGGTTCAGTTTGGAAAGGTAAGATAACCCAAAGGGTAGAGTTAGGATTCCAGGTAATAGGTGGACTCAGAGATTTTTCGATTGGCAACCGGTTGAAAGTGTTTGTCTGTTAATAAAGACCTGAATCAACAGAAGAAAGTGTCTGGGTTAAGATAGGGGTTGTGGGGACCAGGGTTCTTGTTATGCAGATGAAGCCTTTAGGTACCAGGTATTAGAAAGAATAGATTGGAAATATTTCTTAATCAGATTTAAAGAGGCAGTTCTGGCCAAACGTGGTGGCCAGGCTCACGCCTGTAATCCCAGCACTTTGGGAGGCCAAGGTGGGCAGATCACCTGAGGTCAGGAGTTGAAGACCAACCTGGCCAACATGGCGAAACCTCGTTTCTAGTAAAAATACAAAAATTAGCCGGTTGTGGTGGCGTGCACCTGTGATCCCATCTACTGGAGAGGCTGTAGTGGGAGAATCACTTGAACCCGGTGGGTGGAGGTTGCTGTGAGCTGAAATTGCACCACTGCACTCCTGCACTCCAGCATGGGTGACAGAGCAAGACTCCATCTCAGAAAAAAAAGGGGAGCGGGGGCAGTTCTGTCAGCCTTAAGGTCTCTGTTTTAATGTTAAAGATAGTCAGCTGTGCCAGAATTCCAATGAAAGGAAAGTATAATGAGGCGTGTCTGACCACCCATTCCCATCATGGCCACAACTAGAGAACTTTCCCATAATTGATTCGTTTTTATTTTCTCTCTTCCACTAAGTCATTGATTAAAATAGTTAACCTAGGAAAATGTTTTCCTGTGATTTGTGTGAACCCTGCCTAGTTTGTCACATAGACTTTTGAGAATTATTTGGATAGTACCTCCTCATCTATATGGATGTGCACAGCATATCCATGTTAACAACGTCGTTATCTTCATATTTTAAGAAAACAGAGCAAATCGTTTAATAATTATTGATCACTTGAAATGTTAGAATAGCATGTGTACTTGATTAAAAGGAGCTTGCCTGTTTAGACTTACAGATTGGGGAAATTTTATAGGACTTTAAAATAACTTTTAATTCTTCAGAAAAGGTTTTAATGAAAACCCAGAGAAGTAAAATGACTTTGCCCAAAGTCACAAGGCTGACCCATATACTTATGCTTCAGTGTTCAGTGCCCTCTCCATATGTGTACCTACAGGATAGCATTTGCTCTCTATATTTATGGTACTCATGTTTATGTTTCTACAAAGACGATTTTCACTACCATTCATATAGTTTTGTGAACCTCTACAGTAATTATTTCCTGTCAATTTTACTACTGTATTCTTTGGTGATTTTCAGATTGTATGAAAACTTATAAAATAAATATCATTACATTATCAGAAAATGGCTGGAGTAGTCAGAGTTGATCAGGGAAGGGTTCTGGAGTCTAAGCTCCCTGCATGGGTTAGAATCTAACTTGTGGTTAAGATTGAGACCCTAAAAATACTACTATTTGATGCCTTAGTGTCATACTCTGTAAAATTGATATTATAACAGCAACTATTCCATTGTTTATTTTTTATGTTGTTGAACATAAAGTGATCCATAGAAAGCATTTAAGCCAGTGCCAGCACATAGTAATTGCTTTGCAAGTAATATTTATTTCTCTCTTCATATTTGTTTTTTAATGAATTTATATATTCATTATATATATAATTTTTTTGGTTGGAAACACAGAGTTTAGATAAAGAGAAATGTATAAATATGTAACCCATCTGTCTTATGACAATTCCAGTGATACATACATAATAGTAAATTGACAATTTAATTTTTTTTGGGGGGGAGATGGCAGATAATTTTCATTGATAAGTAGTTTACCTTGTTTTTAATGTTCACCATTTGTTTTCACTACCAAAGGAAATAGACATTACAAAGGAAAGCACATTGCAATTTATATTGTGTTAAACAATCACTAATTTAATTCAACAATTTGGTTCCACATTTATAAGAATTATTTTATCATGTGCTATTGTAGGCATTGAGATTGTAACTAAGAGCCTTACTACAGTCTAGCAGGGTGTGTGTGTGTGTGTGTGTGTGTGTGTGTATACACATTCACTAAAAGTGAATATGCACTGTATCACATGTTAATAAGCACATTAGTAAAGATATATATCCTCGTATATAAAGTTTAATCAAAACAGGTAAGAGAAAGAATTTAGAAAAGAACATTTATGATTTAAATCAAAATACATTGCAGGATTAAATTTCTGTTGCTATAACAAAATATTCAGACTGGGTAGTTTATAAAGAAAAGAGTTTTATTTAGCTTATGGTTCTGGGGTTCTGGGGTTGAAGGTGGGCAGCCACAAATGGTGAGGGCCTCACGCTGCTTCCTAGAGTGGTTGAAAAGTAGAAGGACAAGGGAATGCAAAAAACTAATTCATTCCTTTGAGAACTAACTCAGTCTTAAAACATAGACTTTGGGGCTGGGCACAGTGGCTCATGCCTATAATCTCAGGACTTTGGGAGGCGCAGGTGGGCGTATCACGAGGTCAAGAGTTGGAGACCAACCTGGCCAACATGGTGAAACGCTGTCTCTACTAAGAATACAAAATTAACCTGGTGTGATACTGCGTGCCTGTAATCCCAGCTACTCAGGAGGCTGAGGCAGGAGAATTGCTTGAACCTGGGAGGCATAGGTTGCAGTGAGCCGAGATCTTGCCACTGCGCTCCAGCCTGGGCAGCAGAGCAAGACTCTGTCTCTGGTGGTGGGGCAGGGGGAAAACAAAGTGTTTATCTTAAAGACCCAGTCACCTGTTAAAGGCACGACCTCCCAATACGGCCACACTGGGGACTAAGCCTCTGCTTGAGTTTGATGGGAACAAGCCATATTCAAAGGATAGCAAGTACCATGATCTATTTTCTCCAGTAGATTCTGTATTGGTAATCTACTAAATTATTAAAGTGTGCTGATCTTTCCTTTCTTTCTCCTTACTATAGTACTTTTTTTTTTTTTGGAGATGGGAGTTTGGCTCTTTTTGCCCAAGCTGGAGTTCAATGGTGCGATCTTGGCTCACTGCAACCCCTGCCTCCCAGGTGCAAATGATTCTCCTGCCTCAGCCTCCCGAATAGCTGGAATTACAGGTGTGCGCCACCACACCCGGCTAGTTTTGTATTTTTAGTGGAGATGGGGTTTCACCATGTTAGCCAGGCTGGTCCTGAATCCCCTGACCTCAGGTGATCCACCCGCCTCAGCCTCCCAAAGTGCTGGGACTGCAGGCGTGAAACACAGCCCCAGACCTTACTGTGCTTTTTTGGATGACTGTGACTAAAGCTTTAAAACTCCTCTCCCTGAATTATCAAAACAGTAACATACTCAACTATGCCAATTCCCAAATAGGTTTCAAAAGCAGAGGAAAATTCACTTCGAATAATAACTATAATCCTGCAAACTAACAACAACAAAAATTAAAGTGGTCAGGGTTTTAAAAACCACAGTGCTTCATAATCAGTTCTGTGTTTTTGACAAAATAGTAAGAATTGCAAGTATGGCTCCAAGCCAGTCTTTTAATAATGTGTTCTAATATTCTAGCATTTTCTAATAATATGATTTATTCTGTTTTATTATAGAATTATAATTGCAAATTGCCTCCATTTAAAATAGGTTGCATTTCAAAATTTTATTTGATGTCATTTGTTTGAATTTTCACATAGCTTTTGCCACAGAAATGTGTCAGCTTCTGAAGCCATAAAAATATTTTCTATTAAAACAAATGTGGTAATACTAGTTTAAGCTTAATTATTTGTATAGGTAGTACAGTACAAGATCAGGAGATGGAGAAAAAGCAGTGTGTGTGTGTGTGTGTGTGTGTGTGTGTTTGTTTATGTGTACATAAAAAAGTTTATGAACTTGTTGGGGAAGAAATACCTTTTGGAAGTTTGGCCTGTGTACCATTTGTCCTGACATTTATCCAGCTCTGTTTCTGTATCACATTTACCCAGCTCTGTTTCTGTATCCCTTCTTCATTAGTAGTGCACCTCTCCACATACTGCAATATTCTCAACATACTATAAACCTTTTTAGTGAAAACCTGCCAAGCTTAGTGTTTGCCACAATCTCCTGAAGATTTCTGCATTCCAAATTAGGTATTCTTTTCTTCCATCTTCAGTCCAGTTACACCTTTAGTTTTCTCCGAAGAACTGAGAGCTCAGCCAGATTTGAAAATTGCTGCTTTTTAAAATCACACCAGTGTATCACCCAGTACTGCTTTGGAAGAATATACTTACATCTAAGAAAAGATCATGTTTAACCAGGTGACTTTCTATTTTATTGAATTAGTGAGAAACATTGTTCAAGAAAGATAAAGAGAACAAGTGTTGGCATTGGATTGGCCTGGGCACAGCCCAGCTCTTCAGCTTGGAAATTTATAACTTGGAACAATTTATTCTGAGTGTAATTTTTTTGTATAAAAGGCAATATATGAGATAATGCATATAATACAGAAGGGTGAAAATGATAGAGCTAAGAAATACTGAAAGTATTGCTGATTTTTGTAATAGGAATGCTATAGATGGTGATAGGTTAGAGACCTGAAAAAAGTTGAAACATTGTAGGAGAAGGTTTTGCTATTGTAGCTAGCCTGATGGTAGCCCACTAGGACAGCAAGGATGTCCTTGTCACACATAGTTCTTGGCTGTTCTTGGCTTTCCTTGCTTTTGCTCTTTGTCCTGTGCTCTGTTACTACTTTATGGAACTACTGGTTGGAAACTGATTTAAACTTAACATGCTAATTATTTCATTCGGTAATCTTTTTTAGAGCACTTGTGAACAGTGTTTATCTATACTCTCTACCTGATGTACCATACATAAATTCATATTTATGTACTTTAAGCATTTTTATGGACATTATTTTGTTTTAGAATTGTACAGGTAAGAAAAGTAATGTCTTAAATGTTTCATGTCAATTTTGTAGATGACGTAACTGATCGTAGAGAATTTTGTACTTTTCAGGTCTTTGCATTTGTTGAGTTGGATGGGAGCAGTGCTGGCTCCTTTGAATGTCCATCTGCTGATTCCTTTCAGTGTCAGTTTTAAATAAAGGGTATTTAAATGGAAATAAGTTATTGTGCCATAAGTATCTTACTACTGTCATAAATATATCTTAGTTATTGTGGGGAAAAAAACTGCTAAGATGAAGGTATTTTTTAAGATAATGCAATAGCAATTAATGTGTGTACATTAAATAAGAGAGTAAGGCCAGTGGGTGTAGCAGAGGTTTCATTCCATTGCACAGATGAAAATTCTTTCTTGATTAGTAGTTATATTTTCTGTTTGTAAAACTTGTCACCGTTTATAAAATCCATGATTAAATTTGTCATTATTTGGATTTACTAAAAAAGCCAATAGTTTCTGATTATACAGAAAGTAATTTGTTAGGGTATTTCGTAAAGATGAAGAGTCCAAATAAAGATGAACAAAAATAATTTTCTGACATATTGTAGAGAACCAAAAAAATTATTTAATAAATGCCTGAGTTTGTGACTGACAATAGACATGAATCATGTTACCTGAAAATGCTTTACCAAAATAATTTGTCTTATAAATGAGTTACAGTTTAATTTTCTTTCTTTTTTTTAAGGTTTCAGCAGAGCAGCTTTACCATTTGGGCTGGTGAGGCGAGAATTATCCTGTGAAGGTTATTCTATAGATCTGCGATGCCCGGGCAGTGATGTCATCATGATTGAGAGCGCTAACTATGGTCGGACGGATGACAAGATTTGTGATGCTGACCCATTTCAGATGGAGAATACAGACTGCTACCTCCCCGATGCCTTCAAAATTATGACTCAAAGGTAAATATTCATGTGTTAATGTCCCATTTGAGCTGTTGTATCCAAATTAGAAAAATTATTACAGTTATTCCAAAGCGAATGGATATAGGCCACATCTCAGCCTATTTATTAAAATGAGTTGGGTTTTTAACCTACTAAAGTTGATTTCTACACTTTATATTTTCATCAACATTCAAATATGTAAATCATTCTAATATAGCTCGACGTATCAGAATATGTAATACATATTTCTTTGTGTTATATAAACATAAAATAAAAAACGAATATTATTTGAAATGTAATCTTAGTTTTAAGGCTTCAAAATTTGAAATACTTTTGTAACATCAAGAATGTTAAAGTGACTGGGTCTTTGGCAATAGTTGCTCCTTACCTTTAAAAAAAAAAAAAGTTAATAAACTTTGTTTTTTAGAGCAGTTTTAGGTTCTTAGTAAAATCAAGTAGAAAGTACAGAGATTTCTCATATGATCCATATCCACACATACACAGCGTCTCTCACTGCAGATACTTTGCCCCACAGCAGTACATTTGTTAACAGTCCATGAACCTATGTTGACACATAATTATCACCCAAAGTCCATAGTTTACAGTAGGATTGGCTTTTGGCGTTGTACATTTTATGAGTTTTGACAAATGTATTCACCATTGTAGTATCGTACAGAATACCATCATGTGCCACATAATGACTTTTTGGTCAGTGATGAACCGCGTGTAGCATGGTGGTTCCATAGATGCTAATGGATCTGAACTGTTGCCTAGTGACCTCTTAGCCATCATAAAGTCGTAATGTGATGTATTATCTTTTCTATTTTAAATATGTTTAGATGTAGAAACACTTAACATTGTATTATAATTGCCTATGGAATTCAGGACAGTAATATACTATTCAGGTTGTAGCCTAGGAGCAATAGACTACCTTATAGTCTAAGTGTGTAGTAGGCTATACTGTCTAAGTTAGTTTAAATACACTCATTGCTGTTCATGTAATGATAAAAGAGGCTGACAATGCATATCTCAGAAAGTATCCCTTTGTTAATGACGCATAACTGGTTTCACTGTCCTAAAAATCCTCTATCCTTGGCCTGTTCATCCCTCTTATCCTCCTAACTCCTGGTAGCCACAGATATTTTCCAGATTGGCTTATTTCACTTAGTAATATGCTTTTACATTTCCTCCATATCTTTTGTTGGCTTGATAGTTCATTTCTTTTTAGAATGGAGTAATATTAATTGTCTGGATAGACACGGTTGATCCATGCACCTACAGAAAGACATATAGGTAGTTTTTAGGTTTTGTCAATTATGGATAGAGCTACTGTAAACATCAGTGTGCAGTTTCTTCTGTGAATATAAGTTTTCAGTTTATTAGGACAAATATAGTACAATTGCTGGATTGTATGTTTTGAATGTGTTTAGCTCAAAGTGGCTGTACCACTTTCCATTTCTACCAGCAATGAATAGAAGTTCTTTTTTCTCTACACTCTTGCTAGCATTTGGTGTTGCCAGTATTTGAAATCCATTCTATTAAGTGTGTATTGCTGTCTCATTGATGTTGTAATTTGTAATTCCCTAATAACATAAAATGTTCAACTTTTTTATATACTTATTGTATTCTTATTATCATCTGTATATCTTTATTTTTTTATTTTTATTTTTTTTTTTTTTGAGACAGAGTCTCGCTCTGTTGCCCAGGCTGGAGTGCAGCAGCGTGGTCTCTGCTCACTGCAATCTCTGCCTCCCGGGTTCAAGCAGTTCTTATGCCTCAACCTCCTGAGTAGCTGGGATTGCAGGTGCATGCCACCAAGCCTGGCTAATTTTTTGTATTTTTAGTAGAGACAGGGTTTCACCATGTTGGCCAGGCTGGTCTCAAACTCCTGACCTCAGGAAATCCACCTGCCTCAGCCTCTCAAAGTGTTGGGATTACAGGCGTAAGTCACCATGCCTGGCCTTGTGTATCTTTTTTGTATGTATTCTTAGCCCATTTTTAAAATTGAGTTTTTTTTTGTTTTGTTTTGTTTTGTTTTTAGTGTTTTAAGAGTTCTTTGTATATTTTTAGATAGCAGTCCTTCATCATATATCTCTTTGTCAAATATTTTCTCCAGTTTTTGGCTTGTTTTCTCATTCCTTCCAGTTAAGAGGTATCGTTTATATAGTTAGTTAAGGCTTAAAATATACAAACAAGCAAACAAAATTAAATAACAAGTTCAACTTAAGAAAGCATACAACTAAGTATAGAATTCCTTGTATCCTTCAATGAATTATAGATAAAATATCCTTTTAACAGATTAAACACGTTCTGGCTTTTCTTCCTAGCAGATTTAGCTTTACTCAGTAGGTTAGAGAAGTCATAGAGAAGGCTATCAATATGACAGATGTGTTAAGCCAAGATGGAAAGTATGTTTTTGAATATTAAGTGGGAATTTCTGCCATCTTCGAATAGTATACAGATAGTTAAGGTAAATGTATTCTGATTTGGTTGTATTCTTTCTAGTTCAAACCAATGCTTGTTTTTTTTTGTTTGTTTGTTTTTTGTTTTTTTTTACCCTTGTATGTTGCCCAAGATGTTTTTAAAAATAAGGAAGAGACCAGTTGTCTTTTCTTTAAAATTTAGATATAAGGAAAATTTTCCCCACATTCAAATTCAAGACAGTATAAAATTTGACATCATTGTGTTTGAATGTTCGAGCCACTGTAGTTTGTATTAAGTGTTAAAGATGGTTATAAATTGATGTTTAGCCACTTTGAAAATAGTACAATTGCCAGGTGCAGTGGTTCATGCCTGTAATCCCAGCACTTTGGGAGGCCGAGGTAGGTGGATCACCTGAGTTCAGGAGTTCAAGACCAGCCTGGCCAACATGGTGAAACCCTGTCTCTACTAAAAATATAAAGATTAGCTGGGTGTGGTGGCAGGCACCTGTAATCCCAGCTACTTGGGAGGCTGAGGCAGAAGGAATCTCTTCTGTCCGGGAGGCGGAGGTTGCAGTGAGCCAAGATCATGCCACTGAACTCCAACCTGGGCAATGGAATGAGATTCTGCCTCAAATAAAAAAAAAAAAGAGAAAATAGTACCATTGAGTAAGGTAGAGATGAATATAAAGTATACATATGTCCTAATGTAATAGACTGCCTCAATTCCTGAGTTGAAATGTAAACTCTGATAATTTCTACTTTATTGAATTTGAGCAGTTTTCTTTCTTCACTGAGCCCCAGTTTATTAATTATAGAAAGTAGATAATACATCATTGGTTAATTTTGTGTTATGAAAATGATGTGTTTGAGAATGTGTTTTAAACTTTAAAGCTATATAGATGATACCTCTTAACTGGACTCTTGCCTTCCCACATGTAAATATAATACAGAAAACTGCTGAGAATGGATATCATTTTTCTATATTAGATACAAAGCACCTAACTCTTGGCATCTTTTTTTTGTTTTAATTGTGGTACTCCGAGCATCTTAATTAGAATTTTCCTATATGTAAGATAGTATCAATAATTATTGCTTATATAGAATAATTTGTCCTTTTTATTAAAAAAAAAACAAAAAAATCCCAAAACCCTAATAGTTTAGCAGATTTTCCACTTTATATTCCTCAAAAATGTGATATTCAGTCATGTAGTGAAGGGAGACATGTTTATTTCTTTAATGTAGAAAGTTTGTCTTTGAAAATCTCACATTAAAACATTAGAACTTTTGCATTAAATTTGAAAGCCCCCCTTTTTTACATGTAATGATAGAGATGGGCATAGAAATTTCAGTACCATTAAAATCTGTTTTCATTGTATTTTGCTCCTCTTCTTTTGTTTTTCACTCCCTTTCTTCCACTGTTACCTCTTCAGCAGTTGAGAATCAAGTAAATAAATACACTTGTAATTTAGGCTGTGGACATGGTAAAAGTATTGTATTCACTCTCCATTTTCTATTTCCTGTTCATTTAAAAGTGTGAAACTGAAGGCTCTAGTAGTAACTGATTATAGTATACAGCCTTAAGTATTCTGAGTGGCTCATCCTAAAAAGTGAGAAATGAAATGCTTTCTTAAAATGATATTTGTTTTAATATTTTATGGAACAGTCACAATTTAGTACTCATTAAAGGTAATTGTTGGGGGGCAACTTAAAAATATATAAACGTTATAACACTTTGAATTCATTAACAAACCAAAAAGCAAATCCTACTATTACTTTGAAGTATTTGATTAACAAATAGATTAGAATTTTGCTAACAGTATTGTCTCTTTCCAGCACTTGAGTACAAACTAGTAGGTATCTTAAAATGATATGCTAGATTATACCTGAAGATCCTCTTCCCAAATTATAACTGTTTTTTTACTCTAAAAACCTGCTCACTGTTATCAAGGTGGTTTTGCTGCTTTGGATGATGCTTTCTAACATGGCCAAGGTTTTAGCACTTTGGCCTAGAGATCTGAAAGTAATTATGTAAATATTTACTGGTTTATTTTTCAGGATTAAATGTGAATTTCACATGCATAGTTAGGTCTTGTACAAAGCAATTCGTAGACATGTGAGTGTACCTTTGTAAATACAAAGAAGTACAAAACGTAATACATACCATGTGAAGAAGATGGAGAAAATAGGTGCTTCATTTAGTCCCTATTGTAGTAAGGTGTATTTTGTATAAAATAGGCCCCCTGTCTCCCTTTTTTTGTCAAGGGGATGGATTGAAATTGCCCAAGGAAAGTAAGGTTATAGCCTAGATTTATGGAACTAGCCTGGCTCCTTCAAAGCTTTTAACCAAAAAAATTTTTCTTAAGCACAGTTAAAGGTAGCACCTGACTAGTACCTCATAGCATACTTACATTAGGTTTCTTTTTTTTTTTTTTGAGACAGGGTCTCACTCCTTCACCCAGGCTGGAGTGCAGAAGCAAGATCTCTGCTCACTGGAGCCTCTGCCTCCTGGGTTCAAGCAGTTCCCCATTCTCAGCCTCCCAAGTAGCTAGGATTATAGGTGCACACCACCATGCCCGGCTAAGTTTTGTATTTTCAGTAGAGATGGCGTTTCACCATATTGTCCAGGCTGGTCTCGAACTCTTGGCCTCAAGTGATCTGCCCACCTCAGCCTCCCAAAGTGTTGGTATTACAGGCGTGAGCCACCACACCCGGCCTGTGTTTCTTATTAAGTAAAATTCAATATATTTTTGGTTGTTATACTATCCGTTTAAATTCCTTGAAGTTTATTTTAGAACTGGGTGGCATATAAATAAATAGTGCAACAAGCCATTGTTTATACAGGTTTGGCACTTAAAGAGTAGTCAACAAAGAATGTAAGGAGAAACAAGTGTCAACATAAAGTTGAATAGTTACAGGTGAATAAATGGTATCACCCACAGAGATTATGTAATTTCAGCACGCAAAACCTGCTAGACAACACCTGCATTTGAGGAGCAGAGGTAAAGTTGCCATCAAAAAAATGAACACACATGGGAGAATTAATGTCTTAGAAGCCAGTAGCAAACTACAAAAGAGATACATTAATTTTCTTGATGATGTTGAAGATTTTTATTCTATTTTGACAACTCAAATAAAAGAACATGTTAAGATTTTCAAGACAGGAGAGTTTCAAGATAGAAATCAAGAAATAGCAATTAGCCTTGCCTTGCATAGACCAGCAGGAATTAGGTAGTACTCTGGTCACATGGGACCAGATGGTGAATAAATATAAGACCTAAATTTACAAAGTAGGGATAAACTTCTAGGATTTTTATTCTATAAGAAAGGGAAAAACAATCTAGCTTTAGAACTTTAGGTATAGTTTAATTAACGTAAGCTGTATAAGCAACAAAACTGATTTCAAAGCTCAGTGTTTTCTGAAAGGTTGGGATAATGGAAGTAAGCTCTAAATGTAGGCACCAGAATAATCCATTCCCTTTCTATACCCCATTCAACAACTTTTCTGTTCTTGAATTTCCCTTTTCTAAACTTATCAGTATCCTAACCTATTATCTCTAAGTGTAATAATTATACTTTATTTTACTTTTTAAACTTGAGAGCATATGGAGTGGTGACAACTTCTTGTGTGCCAGAGGGTTTGAAGGAATGTGTTGTTGTACATGTATGTGCGTTACTTTGTTCTGTGGTTCTTTATATTACAGTGGATGCAGAGTGAGACTGGAAAATTGAGTGCATACTTCCACATTCAGTTAAAAGTAAGACTATATGAAAAGGACCATGTATGCCTTAGTCTGGAATAAGCAGAATGATCTTATCCTCTACCACGACACCTCCCATTCTTGCCACCAGGATAGGCATAAAAATAGGGACTTTCTTTAGGGAATGGGAGAGTTTATAGGCTATAGCTTCTATTTTAAGGAATTTATTGAATACCAGATTGTTAGAGCTACAGAGGAGCTTGAGGCTCATCATATTCTAATTCCCTTTAATTACACTTGGGGAATTGACTGTCATTATAGCTACATGTATGTTTGTTCACGTAGCTACATGTATATTCTCCTCACTTTTAAAAAAATCTCCTTGAGAAGGAGTGGCAATTTGATATTCTTTTTACTTTGCAAGTCTTTAGAAAAAGGTTGGATTATTTTCCGCAGGAGCTGAAACCTCAAATCGCCTGTACCTAGAACCTCATTCATTTAATACCTTACTGGCATGAAAATGTATTCATAAATAACTTTGAAGTTCAATTTTGCTATATACACTTTTAACATGTCTGTTATTTTCAAATGTACTAATAGATACTAATTTTATATAAAATATTTAAACAAAGGAGATACTTAATATACACACACACACACCTTTACTATGGGAAGTGGTGAATATTGGAAGCATCTCAGAATTTAATCAAGAAAATTCATTAAAATGCAGTTACAGTTCTGCCAGTTTACTCTGGCAGACTTCATGATTATAGATTTCAGCTTGTGTATACCCTCCTTGACATACAATTCTCTCAACTTTTTACATTGATCATTCATTCTTCATAAAGAAGATTTATATCCAAGTCACAGCTATATGAAAGATACTTTAATATTTGTTTTCTGACTTATCCTATAGGTAGCAATATAACTGTAAACTCATCTTTCTAAAATCTTCGTATTTCTTCCTCATTAATGGCATTTTCCAAAGGGAAAAATTAGTGCAGTATGTCTTTTATGGTGTTTCATAATATTTTGGGGCTGGTATATTTTATTCCTGAATTATTGTGAATGCTTACTAGTCAGGGTTACTCTTGCTTAGCATATGCATTCTCATAGGATTTAAACCTGCCATGTCTCAGAAACTGCATTCTTACCCTTATGTTATTTATCCCAAGTGTTTTTATCTACTTGACATGTCAGGTTTATCCAACACTTGTCCATTAGGGTGAAATACATACGGGGTCAATGAAGTAACTCAGCTGCTCCTAACCCGTCATGTCTATGCAATCTACTTAGGTTATTTTCTGTTAGTTGATGGATTTCTACTAATTCTCTCACTCTTGGCCTACTTGTTTCAAGACAACTAACTGGTATTACAAGCACATCTCTGTGGCCAATCTACTAATACAGATTCTTGAACTTTAGTACAGTAATAAATAACCATTAAAGCTCTTATTGGTATACCTAATTGGACACATGCTTTGCATGTCACTTACTGATGGACATTTAAAGCAAAGCACTCATAGGAAGGGGAGACTCTTGCTAGTAATAAACATGAACCATATTAAACATTCACATTTAGTGTGCAAGAAAGACTAATAAATTATGAAATGTTTTAGAAGATAAATTATCTAAATATCTTTTATGACCCTGCTTATCAAATGTAGAAAAGAGAGAAATAATGTCACATCAAAATTCTGCCCTATAGGATCCTCGGTTTCTCCCTTTTTTTTTTTTTTTTGACTGGGTCTTACAGCTGGAGTGCAGGCTCTGCTCAGTGCAACCCCAGCTTCCCAGGCTCAAGTGATCCTCCCACCTCAGTCTCCCACGTAGCTGTTACTACAGGTGCATGCCACCATACCCAGCTAATTTTTGAAAAATTTTTGTACAGAGAGGGTTTCCGCCATGTTGCCCTGGCTGGTCTCAAACTCCTGGACCCAAGAGATCTGCCTGCCTCAGCCTCCCAAATGCTAGGATTACAGGTGTGAGCCACCAGGCCCGGTTCTGTATCTCCTTTTAAAATGAAAATTAGTAAACATTTCTACTAGATGTTGAAAACTGCAAATACAGATGTGAATTAGCTCATTTTCACTGGTACTTCCCATTAATTTAGGGTATTTTTACTCTTTATATTATGTCCATTGATTGGTTGAGGAAACCAGAGTAATTTTTCCATAAGGTAGTTACATTATTGTTCTTAAGTATTCCCTAAGGATTATTCAGTGAAATTCAGAAGCTTGAAAGATACTTTGAAAATTTGAATTTTATTTTATTTTTTAACACACATAGGCTGGATAAGGGTAAGGGAAATTAGTTTTTGAAAGCAAAGCCATATCTCATTTCAGCTTTGGTGATTTTGCTTTAGTTTTTTATTTTTAGAAGTTATCTTTAGTTTTGAAACCAAAGCAGAGAGATGAAGAAATAAGATCAAAATCAGTAGAAGTGAACACGAACATATTTGACCTCTACATTTCAATATGATCATAATGATCTTTTTATAGTGCTTTTCATATCCTTAGGGATTATTAGGTATTCCTCCTTTGTCATTTGAAAGGTGAGTATTATGGATGGGATGACAATGGTATTTCTGTGGTGTCTATATCATCATATACCTTGTATTTTTTTTCACTCACCTACAACATTCCTTCCTGTACGCTAAAACATTGGTTTCTATTTGCAAAGTGTGGCATTTAAACAAATTAATTGACAGAACTGTGTTTGATTGATACCTCTAAAATGTACTAAACAATCAAGTGTTAAATTTACTTACTGTCTAAGGAAGATTATTGTGGGTAATTAGGTTCGTGGTGGCATTTTACTAATACACATTTATCTAAATGAACGACCATGAGATCTGCTTTCATAAGACTATTTTCAGATACCCATTCAAGGACTTTGTTGTTCCTAAGTATGATTTCAGTATGGATCTGCTTGTCGCTGTCATACTGATAGTATAAAAATTTTGCTTAAGCATCATTTTTAAAAAGTTATGCTTTGAACGGATAAGAATAGATGTTCAGTTACAAAGAATGGAAATGAAATTTTATTTTAAAGTTTCACATCAAGGCAAATTCACTATTTTTGCTTGGAATTTGGCATTTTCTTCTTTTTTTCTTTTTTCTTTTTTTTTTGACACCAAAATTCGTAGACAAATGCTACTGAAATGTAATATAATTTTCTACGCAGTTAACAAAAGAACAAGTGTAAAGTATATTGTCACTTAAGAATTTGGAATTGTTTTTAGTAGCTGTAAAATTTCCTATGGCATTGCATGTTTTATTAGGAAAATAATAAAGTTTATTAAAGCTTTGGAATAATGTCACTGAAATATGCTTGTTTATTAATACTTTTAATTAATATTTATAAATAATAGAAAACATAATTTTTGGGCAAAATTGAGACTTTTCCATTCTAATTATTCTTGTACATTTTAAGGAGATTTCTAAGTAAATAAAATGCCTATCTCTATTTAATAGAGAAAACATCTTCCTCATTGGTTTACCCCAAATCCATATTTTGTTTTCGTACTCGGTTAGGAACACAATAACAGTGATGGGTCAGTATACTGTATTGACTAATTTTATTGAATGAAGAGAAAGAGAAAAAAAAATACATCTGTACATAGAGGTCTGTTTTTTTCTTTTTGTGGGGAACAGAGTCTCACTATGTTGCTCAGGGAGATCTTGAATTCCTGAGCTGAAGCTATCCTCCTGCTTCTGCCTCCTTAAGTGCTGGAATTACAAGCATGAGCAATCACTCCTGGCAAGGAAATTTGATATTAAATTATTTAAAGATCTTAAACTGTCATTTATTATGGCCATATTAATTTTCCATATATTCTACACTGAAATTGCATACCAAAACTATGATAGTAACAGCAGCAGCAACAACAACACAAAACACCAGTATCTACTTTGTACATTGTCTGAGGAGAATAATTGTGAGTAATTAGGTTTCTGATGGCGTTTTACTAATACATATTTTTCTGCCTTGCATATATTAAAGACCCATTCTTTTTTCTCTGCTATGTATTTTCTTTAAGTATATTATAACAATGTAGTTAGATTTTTTTAGTGCTGTTTGTTACTCCACTGTTAGTTTTAGAGGTAATGCATCTCTTTTGGATGTTACAAGGAAAAATCTCATGAAAAAATAGATGTAAATGATTTTGTAGTCTTTAACACATTTAACTTTTGTGTAAATAAATCAAATATATTTTGAAACTAACATGTCACAGTTCTCTCAAAATTTGGTAACATGTCATATATGAAGACCAAGAAAGACATGGTTTTATAACTCATCTATCTATATTACTCGTGGCTTTAAGAAAGTATCTGAAATGAGAGTTGCTCTATTTAAGTTGGCTTGAGATGATTCCAGTGGTCTTTCTGTTTGTTTTTTCAGATTGCAAATCTGTTATTGTTAATGAACTCACCTGTAATTTGTGGAAATCTTACTCTGTCTCTAAAGATAGATTCATGGTAAACCCATGAAGGTAATGATTCTTAACACATCACAGCCCTTCACTTGCACAGGTTTCTTCTAAGGCATTTGAACATGTTCACGGGATCAAATATATATAGTAAAAATTTGCAGAAATACAATATTTAAACACAATCTTTAAAGGCTTTGATTTCATTCTCTGACTTTTCTGTTAGACTTCCCCTCAGTTATGGTGGCTTAGGAATAGCCAAGCGCATTTAGAGATCCAGGTAGGTGGAAGTTCAGTTGGTGTTAAATTCAGTCTAGGTTTAGTGGAGTTATTTTTACATGGTTTGTAGACACTTGTGTACAGTTTTGTTACTGCTAACTGTTCTGGTGAAGAAATGGCCTCTAGAAATACTTCTGTTACTCATTATACTTCCTTCCTGATCGTGACATAAATGTGCAAAGCCAGATGTCATATTGCAATTTAAATATGTCTTATGACACCTGAGATATGTGGGTAGTGGAAGAGAAATAATGTTTATAGTGTATGGAGCCAGAAGCTAAGTCTAGGGAAAAATCCTTTCATTCATTGCATATATATAACATTAAGGGGCATTTGGTTTTCATAGATACCTAATCCAAAGAGAAGTTTTCTCCACATATTCTTGGTGGAGTATGTAGAGTACACAGAACACATGACAAGGGTAGTACTTAAAATTACAAATGTACCATACTTTCCCCCTCCTGATGAGTATAATATCAAATAGAATTTGTCAGAATGCCAGCGTTTGTAAGGCACAGGCTGGAGCAGTGTAGCAAGCACGAGCTCTTGTGGCAGTGTGGGTGCGTGTTTTATGCATCACAACTATCAGTAGTAAAAAACAAATTTGGATCAGCTGTTCATAGGAAAAGCAACATTATAGAAAGTAAATATGAAATTTTTACAGGAAGAGACAATCATAGACTATGTCACTAAAAAAATTGAAGTATTAGAAAGGAATGTCAGGCAGTTAATTAAAATGTTATTTTAGCTTTCTGGATTTTGTTGGTTGCGGTTCTTGTTGGCTTTTACAAATTTATTTCTTGTGATTCTTTTTTTCTAAATAACCATTCACTTTGTTATCTAATTTTCTATATGTAATTTTTCTATTTTGTTTTTTATAGAAGGACTCTTAAATTTTACAAGCTATAGACCCTACAAAACTTGAATTCACGCCTACCTTTTTTATCTATCAGGTGATAGTTTCAAGAAATTGGTATAGCATTCCGCTGGACATTCATTGGTTGATGTGTACATTTTAGGACATTTCATTGTATCTTTAGGTATCTTCTTTGTATTTCAGAGATTTAGGATTTGGGAGAAGAGAGACTGAAAGATTAAAAATTAAATTCATTTTTTAAGGGTCATTAATTAAGTTTATAAGCTAAAACATTATTTAGTAAAAGAATTGAGCTAGAATAACCCATTTTCAAAGTTTATATTAAATAAATACTTGGCTTAAAGCCGTCTTATTATGGACAAAACTAAATGGAGGAATAAGCATATTTTAAATAAATTTCACTAATATACTTTGCTTTTATACTCTCCTCCCCTACTTCTCCTCCTTATTTTTGGAAGTTTCCCTCACCCTCAGCTCCCATTACAGACTTTATGTGGAGAAAACTATTATTTAAGTTACTTTTTCTTAGTAATGGTGTTTCTGCTATATCTATAATAAAAAAAATCTTTTAGTAAATTAATGCTTTTTTTTTTAAGTATTACTCTTGGAACTTACAAAAATGACACAGGAAGATAATGTATGCCGATTTTTTAATGATATTTTATAATTTGGTAAATTTTTTCATACATTTGATTATCTTACGACATCCTAAAATGTTATCATTAATAGAGTTCTATATATATAACTTGAAAGAATGTAAGTAACTTTTGAAATCTAATTGTGAAATGTGTGAATGAGACTATACCTTTGAAAATGTACAAAAACAGGTATGTTAGATAGAGAGATAGTGGTCATAACAAATATATTATCTAATAAGTTGATTCAAGGCACTTATATATATCTTGTCATTTATTTCATCCCTTGATGAGCAGACCTTTATTAAGCTGTGATGATTACTGAATATAAAATGTAACCAAGATTATTTTTTATTCAAATATAATTTAAATATTCATCAAAGAGAAGTTATGCTTGAGACTGACAGAGACTATTAACATCAAAAAATATAATTAACTGCATTGGGTATCATGAAGCAGAGTTAGCCAAATAGCCGAGAGGTCTAATTGCTCTAGAGTTTGAGAAGCAATGGTTTTATTTTATGCTGTAGCTGTGGAATTAATAGTAATGCGGTTTCCTATGTGGGCCAATTAAAAGCTGCCTGTTAAGGTTCATTGCTCTATAGGAAACCCATTGAATATCACTTAGTAAACAGGATTGACATGTCAGTGTGTACAAGAAGATAAAATAGAATAAAAACCATGAAAATGAGAAGTAGTATTAAAAGAACTGTCTTTGAAAACAACTCATAAAACTCTTTAACATTAGTGTTATAGTGGGTGTTGTGAGGTGCCTCCCACATTCACCTTTCAGGATCAGGCACTCTTTCTTCCAGCTGTCAAGAGAGTTGCCTGCTGCTGGGCTCACAGCTGAGTCCCTCCGCAGGAACTGTCACGGGCTGAAGGGATCTTAAACTCTTCTCCCCAGAGACAGCCCCCAGTGAATCCCAGTGAATGCCAGAGTACAAAGGATTGGCCTCCTCATCTTTTGCTTCATTTCAGGGACATCTCTGAAGGTCTCTCCCAACTCCAGAGCTCCCTCCCTGAGGAATTTGCTGGGCTTTTGTTTCGACTGCACTGGAGCTCACCTTCTCACTCTCCCCAACCCTGCATCTGTCACGGCTTCACTGATAGTTCTAAGAGCACTCCCAGTAAGCCTCTTAGAGATCCTGCCTCAAATCATACTTCCCTTGTTATCCAACCAAAGAAAAGTACTAACATTAAATGTAAAAATACTGGCTGTATACATTGTTGGAATCTAGTAATTAAGTATAAAACTAAAGGTTTTAAAGGAAAAAACAACCAAAAAAAGCCCAATTCAGGTCTAAGAATGGCTTTTTTCACTCAGAAAGTTTATCTTTGTCTTGCCATCCTTTTTCTTTAATAAAAGTAATATTTTGACCTTTGTGACTCTATTAAGCTTTTAACTGAATACAAAAGAAAGTGCTTCTGATTGAACCCAAAAGATTTTGCCTTGTCTTGGCTGTAGAGGTTTAGAAGTGGGCAGACGTTCTAATGGCATTTTGACATTAATGAGGTTGCTGAAATGGAAAAGTTTAAGGGTCAAAGATAAGAGCAGCAGCAAGTTCTTCTAGTATTTCCTTTTTTTAAAAATAATGTCATATCAAATATGCTTAAGAAGTTGACCATGATTCCTTATATAGAATATGTAATGTTATATATGAGTGTACTACTTTAGGTAGTATAATACTTTTTGCAAATAAAAAAAATTCTAAGACTGTAACTATAAAACATGTCCCCTCAGACTATTAACATCAAAAAATATAATTAACTGCATTGGGTATCATGAAGCAGAGTTAGCCAAATAGCCGAGAGGTCTAATTGCTAGTCCCCTCAGTCTATTAATATGTTTAGTTGTAACTTCTGCAAAACATGTAAAAAATCTTAAAATTACTTAATAGATTTTATTGCATACAATATGATAATGCGTATAGTACGTCTTTAAACTGCAGTGATAAAGCTGTTTTCCTAGTCATTCATTATTTAATGTGCTTACTCTGTTTATATCTGTGGCATAAGAGTGCACGTTAGCTTTCAGAAGAGCACAACATTTGCTGCTTCAGAGCACACGGCCCTCCACTCCCAAGCCTGCACATGGTGTTAGTGATAGTTAAAGCACTCAAGTCTAACATTTTATAGATTTTGATGAACTGAGCCTTTCAGACAAGTTACTGATATGAAGTTAATTCAGACTAGGAGTATAATATGGGAATAGAGGCTTTTTGCTTTCATTGTCACTTTTAAAAACTTCTACAAACTGTTTATGTAAACTATAAATCAGATACATTTTAATTCGGTTTGTATCATGTGGTTATGGAACCCTGCTTGGCTTCTGAAAATGATATCTTGTCTTTCATTGATTGATTCGCTGTCGAATCGTTACTGGGTTTTGAGATGTACAAGCAAATGTGCCAAACACTCTAACAGTATTTAGTAACAACTGGTAAGAATATATTAATATATTTGTTAGAGTACAGGCTGATGTTTATGGAGTTAATACATTTTAGAATAATGTAGAGTGTTACCCAGTGCATATGATTCAGAGATTCTTAAAACAATGACTAAACCCCTCAAAGGCTCTGTAGTCTGGTGAAGAAGAGGAGATAATATACAGAAATAACCGTGATACCAAATCTCCCTTATAGTGTAACAAACTTTCAAAACCTGGTGGAGAAGGGAAAGTGGTAAGTTATGGCCTGAGAGGGGAAAAATACTGTATGCTCAGGGGATACTGAGAAGGTCTGTTCAGGGAGCTATTCAGCTTCTGTCCCCGTTCTTTCACACTCTGTAGCATGCAGCATCTTCGCCGGCTTTCTTCTTCCTTTTGGGCATTGTGAGTGAATTCCCTTCTTTCACTTAAGCTAAGGAGGAAAGGATCTTTCAAAGATTGTGTTTATATAGATCTCAAAAATTATGAAAATAGTCCTACAAAATATCGTATTTAAAAAATTATTTTTAACTCTGTAATGTCAGCATGGAAAATAGCACTAGGATTTGAGTCCTTAATATTAACTCTGAAACAGTAAGGAGTTCAATCTTTTATAGCAGAGAATAGTAATGTACAGTTTCATATTCCCTTGTTAATTTTTATCTGTATAGATATTATTCAAATGTGGCATATTTATGGTATAACTGTTTCCAAAATTATAGGTATTTCTACACTTTAGGATACAACCGCACATAATATCTTCTACTACTTTTTCTAAAACCAGCATCACAGATGAATAAAAAGTTATCTGTCTGGGCTCAGTGGCTCATGCCCATAGTCCCAGAACTTTGGGAGGTGGAGGCGGGAGGAATGCTTGAGGCCAGGGGTTTGAGACCAGCTGGACCAAAATAGTGAGACCCCATCTCTATAATAAATAAAATATAAAATTATATTTCCCCTCCCTCCCTTTCTTCCTTTCCTGCTTCTTCCTACCTTTGATCAGTTGATCTGTCCGTGTATCTGTCTGTCTTTTTAAAGATAATTTCTTATTGTGACTGCGATGCAGCAAAAGGACACTTCCCTTGATCTGTGCTTTTTAGAAGGAACTCATTGGGAAATAGGCTGTAGACTGAATGCTTATGAGTTGGTGTTCAGTTATCAAGAATGCCATCAGCAATGCCTTGTTGCTTTCTTATCAGCTACTTCCTGCTGTCAGCTTGGCACTTATTTCAATAGAAAAGGATTTGCATCAAATGTAATGCCTTATTATATACAGCTAACATGGGGTTTTTAATTGTGCAAACACACGAGACTCCTGCAGTGGTAGTCAATTTGATAAAAGGATTAGATTATGAATATTTTGTCACGATTAAAGATTAGTTCAGATTTATCAGAAGTAAGCCAGTAAAATTTGTCATATATTTATCAGCCAGGTGAGACTCCATTAATCTGAGAGTATATGAACCACAAGTAGCCATCTCTTTATAAAAATCTGCTGAATTTGATTATTTATGTTCAGGTGACAGGTGCTAAGGATTGTTTTTGGCCTTCGCTGCTTGCTCTGCTGCTCAGAGTATCCCAAGAGTCTATGTCTCTAACTTTTGGTCGTTATAATTATTATTATTATTATTATTTTAATCTCATCTTATAGAATAGTTTGGTAAACATATACACAAAATTTCTGTAGTTTTTATTAAAGAAATGACAACTAGTATATATCTCAAGACGTTTTGAGTTGTTCCTTTGATTAAAAAACCTTCAGTAAAATACAGAAGATTGAGATTTCCGTCTTAGAAGGTATTTAAATTGAGTACTTCTTGCCGTAAACAAGACTAGGCATTGAGATAGATTGAAAAGAAGCCTGACACAGCAGAAAGGTGAAATTACAGTCCTAGACACAACTAAAATCACTGTATGATGCCTGATACAGTAGTACCCACCATTCTTGGAGTGTTTGGGAAATAATATAAACAAGGTCGTAAGTTTACTGTGTAATTCTAGACATGGAAAATAATTAGTGAGTTTAGTAGCAACTAAAACGCAAAATATAGAAGAGATGCCATAAAGCAGAATGTGATTCATTTCCAAATTAATTATACAGAGCTGCTGCTCTAGGAAAAGACTACTTCAGGTTCGGGTAGTCAGGGAATATAATCCTGTTTGTCCAGCATCGTTTGTATTGGCTTTCTGTGTACCACCTGTGTGGCTGATGAATCCTGCATATGTCTTTGCCTCCCTCAAGTACATAACAGGGAGATCCTGTTATTAGGATTGCGTTGAGGTCACCACTGGGAGTTGGAAAACAGCAGTTCCTCAGACTAGAAGCATAGTATCCTAAGCTCTGATAATTTTCTACCTCAGGGACTTAACGGTCCTTCAAATGGATCTTCTTATTAAGGAAGAGATAGTTCAAGAAGTGTGCATAGTCATTTATGTGAGAACTCAGTTCAGAGGATTTGCTAGTGTGCTGGCTGTTTTAAATTACATAGATACCAAGATTCTCAAAGTCTACATAGAAAATGTTGCCTTTGTTAGGATGATTTTTGTAGGGGCAAGTACTAAGCCATGCTTATGGAGTAGATAATATAGTAGACAGATGCTTAGGAGAGAGATCTTTCAGTTACAGTGATTGCTCTAGCCTGTGGTGTTAGTAAGTCAATCAGATTCTCTGGGTCTTAGTATATCGAACCTGTATTAATGAAGAATTATATTAGATCAGTGATTTTTAAACTGGATTTCTTGGAGAAAACCCTCAAATTGAGGGGTGAGTGAGGTACATGGGAGGAGAGAGCAAAGGGATTTTTCAGTGGTTTGGAGTCGAATTTCACTACTGTAATTCCAGACCTGTCTCAACTTCTATTTCTAATCCATTCAATTAAGCAGGATTTTTTTGTTCATTTTTTAAGTAAAATTTTTCATGGCAAAGAGATTGTATTGCCAGAATCTGATACTGATTTGGTAATACTGTATTTGATGATGATACATAACTTATGCTCATATTTGTTATTAAGCACATACTTGCTAATAACATTTTTAAATTAAGGGAGAAGGATCCTCTATTAGAACAGAATACTTGTATGAAAATTCCTGAGGGGAGTTGGGATGTAATTTGACCATGAGGGTAGACTCTCAATAAGTAGATGGTAAGGTGAATTCCTTCTGTGTGGAAAAGAAGGACGTAAGGAAACAGATCAAATTTGAAATTCTGTAGTTAACAGAAAAAGATTCATGACTTTCTAAATAATTACGTAGCACTTTGTTTTTAGAATAAGACTTTTCACTTTGTTGAACCTTTGGAGAAACATGAACTATATATTTCCCTTGCCCTCCAACCTTAACTTATTAATTCAATTCATATATTCAGATATTGCTTGCTCATTCTTTTTCATTCCCTTCTACACAAGATCCTATGAGTTTCTTTATAAATGATGTCAAATATTTTACTGCCAAGATATTTTAGAAGTTGCAAGAGGAAGAGAAATTACTTTAAAATTAAAGTAATAATTAGTAGTGTTTATTCGGCTGAAAATTAAGCTCAGTGAAGAAATACCGTAGTATGTGAACATGAAAGTTGGGAAAGATCCAGAATTTGTTTTGTGTAATGAATAACAGTGCTTTCTCGCCTCTTGATTAAAAAAAAAAAAAAAAAAAGGCAAGCACTTACAGAACATAGAGTCATTTTAATAAAAAATGGGAAGTATTTCTGAGTCAGTTAAATACTTTGACAAAGATGCGTATTTTAAAGCCACAGTTCAAAAGTCTTATGATTTTATTTCTATACTTTCAGTTTGATTTGTTATAGGACGTTCTGTCAGCATATGTTGGCCATGCTGTAATCAAAATGAGGTCTGTAAAAGTGGAAATTGTATTAGTTATCAATTAGAATAGAAAATTGTTTGTTTTGTATTCAGAGATTTATAATACTGACTAAATGACATCTCATCAAACATCTCAGGAGTCAGAATAAAAATCTTTATGGCATAATTTTCTTCTTTTCAAAATGATATCCAAACCAAGGGAGTAATCTTTAAGGTGAATTTAAAATAGCAACAACACAAATCTAGTTTACTCACTTCTGCCCTCTAAAACTCCTTTTAGTTGCAGGTTCTTTTGCATTATTTCAAACTCTAATCCTCTGAGCGGGTAATTAACGGACCAGAAAAGGCATTTGAGGAAAAGAAGAGCCATAAGGGTGAAAATATTTCTTCACTGAATGATCTTTAAGAAGTAAATAATTACAAACAGAAAGGATTTGGGATGACCAATCTAAATCTGAGGATAATTAGAAGGAATAGAGTATGAAAATCGAAATGCTTGGCATGTACAACAATTCTCATATCATAACAAGACTAATTAAATATTTAGAAACCAAAATCCCCTCACAATTTGAAGAAAAATAACCCACGACAAAAGGGTCTGTAACTTTGCAGATAATTAGCAAGGGTTATAGGAAGGAAAAACATCACAGATTGGCTGCAAGGCTCTGCAAGGTCATGTCTTATTACGCTGTGTCTTTTATATAGTCTGGTAACAAGTTTCTTGCTAATTTAATCTAACTAGGGCATCCCATAGTGATTTCCCATTTCCCTTGTTAAAAAAAAATGTGATAGTTTCTGCAAGTGCAAACTGCAGTAGGTTAACATTTTTATAAATAATTGCTCTTAATTGATACAGGTTGTAATATTTTTTGAATTATTAAAAGTGAAGGCTTTGAAAATTTAGACACAGAAGCATTTTTTTTAAGTATTACAAAATTTTATGGTTTTTATTCCCACTTACTTTTTTTTACTTCTTTCGTTAAGTAGTTAGACCTAACGACCCTGTGAATGAAACAGTCTCAGTGGCATGCTTTGTAAATAAATACTTCTTATCTTGCTAATAAAAGCAAGCACATTTATGTTGAATGTGCATTTCTGCAAACAAGAGATTTTGTACTGGATTAATAAGGCTCTGAGTGAGTCAATCCTAATTTGCATTAAACTGACCCCAAGGTCCAGTAAAAACTGCAAGGAATTTCAAAGGTTTCTAAAACATAGAAAGTTGTTTTTAGAAAATCAGCATTGCCATTTCAAAATGCTTATTTTAGTAATTAATGTGGTATTTTTAAGGAAATTTTTGGAGTTTCTAAGTTGTAAATGAACTAAATATTAAAGTATGCATGCTTTGTGTTTATAAATTGTGGAATAATATTTTACTGAAATGCAAAGACTATGGGAAGATGTTATTCTGTTTTCATCGACTGAAAAAAAGCACGACAACCTCCTAGAGTTGATTTTCCATAGGATTTTACTGTCAAGCTTTTGTTGACTTGCCACTGGTTTCTTGATTTTTATTGCGGAGTGAGGACTTTCTGTTTCTCTTATACACTGTACTCCTTTTCAGTCAAATAAATTTATGTTTACACATTGAAAATACAGAAAAACATTTTGCATTTTTGCTTATGATTATCATTTTAATAATAAATACAACTGTAAAATAATTTTTATAAACGCAATTTCAAGGATTTAATCACAGGTGCAATTTAAAAAATCAGGATTATATTTAAAACTGTAAAAAGTAGGAAATTGAATGTAATAAAAATTATATTGTTTATTTTTCCCAAATTATGTATCTCTGAGTATACCAGTATTCATGCATACTATGCTAGAGATTCTGAAACTAACTTTATTACAGTAATGATTTCAAAATACTTTAAATAACACAATATTCTATAATGCAAATTGTATAATATCCTAACATACCTATAGAATTAAATTCTATATGATGGTTAGAAACCTAGCCTACACAAATTATTAAATAATGAGCAATAGCTGGGTGACAAATGGGAACATTGTTACAGAACACCTCTTTTTTGCCACATTAATTACACACCATTTAGCTTCCTAATGTTATGTTTACCTAGCAATTAGTTAAGCTCACAAATCATTATTAATAAATATTTAAAGAAAGCAAGACCCACTTTCCCTAGCTGTATAGAATAGAATTTAGATGATAAAATGGCATTTCATTTTAAAATAAAAAAACTTTCTGAAAAGGTGATTTAACATTCAACTCCGTTTGTCTCTTGTATCTGTGAGGATGATTGTAACCTTGTATCTTAAAGCATAATTCTTTGTATTCCCTCTCCATATACTTGATTATTTTGTCTGAGCAAATCTATTTGCATTGGCGCCTACCAATTTATGTTCTAAAGTTATGTGCTGTGTGTATAAAATTTTGTTCTAAATTTGGACTGAAAAAGACAGTGGCTAGAGTACTAGGTCATTTGGAATTTGCTAGTGTATACAGAGAAGTGATTGGTAGTTAAAGAGTACTTATCCCCCCTTCCTTTTAAATAGGTAATCTATTTCATAAGGGTTTATTATTGGCATTCATAATACAAAGCTATATCCAAATTGACAGAATTCTGTCAGAATCAGGTATTGCTGATTGAAGCAAAATTGTATGTCTGGTGTTTATTTTCTATTAACCATGTTTATTTATGAGCAGAAATAGCCAGATAATCATTAATCATTATTTAATTTTTTCAAAAACACCAGATTCTTACATGCTAGGCATATAATCACCTCCAATAAGAATTTATAAGTTGGCAGCTTCCTTTTTCTTTTATTCTTTTCTCTTAAACTCCCACTTTCTAGTAGTTTCTAAATTTGTAAAACTTGTGTACCTGAGCAGCATATAGTTTACTTATTAACGTATAATTTACTTTTACTTAGTAATTGAGGCTCAAGAATGAATGTAATTCCTATTCCATTAATTAAAGAACAGATTCATATTGCAGTAATTCATCTGTAGATATTCTGTTTGTTTAGCGTATACAGTTCACCTAAGGATGTGGTTTAAGCTCTTCCAGGAACTCCTGTGTATGTTTTGTTTATACTTGGCACTATGAAAAGGAGTATCATTACATGATACCTTGGTACCTTGAAAGCGTTGATTTCACTTCCAAAAAGTTAGTACTTTTAACTGAGACAGAAAGTAGTAACTCGGGGGAAAAGAAAAGTCTTACTATTGCTAGTGTTTTGTAATTGAAGTTTAATAAATAAATAGCCACTAAAATATTTAAATTGATGAAGCAATCTTCATCAAACATGCAGACTCAATAAAAGATTGCACTAATTCTTTAATTAATAATTGTATAATTTCAAATTTAAGCAAACTTTAATTTTTTAGTTTCTGTCATGATATACTGAGCTTTTCTGTTGAATGCTGGAGTATTTGTTCAAGGCGGTAGATTTTGCATTTTTAATCTTCCTTAGAACTGTGGTGAATAATGGCCCCTGGCAGGAAATAATGAAATTTTCTTAATTTATATTTTCAAGAAGAAGCTTCAATTGAAAATGGCATCCTATGGCCTGGAGACATAGCTCTAGTGCAAGTTTCAGGGGAGCTGCAATAATAATGCAGTGCCATTGGTGACGGGGAACCATGGGACAGTGAAGAAGTAATTTAAGGAAGAAAAGAAAATGCACCAAAGCTTTATTGTAGCATATCTAATGATCTGCTGAAGATTCCCAATGGTTTTTGGAGCATGACTGGAGAAACTAATGTTATCTTGCCAAAACAGAAGCCCCTGCTTAATCAGCAGAACAAGACTATTGATTAAAACACCTCTCACAATAGATTACACATGGAATCTCATCTCCATACTTTGCACTTGGTAAAGTGTAATAATGAGCATAAGATAATCAAAAGAAGAGTAAAAGCAATTTGTTGGGCATTGTACAATTCAAGATTAGAGTTGGAATGGAAACAAATTTGCATGAATAGTTCAGCCTGTTTTTAAAGCTGTACACAGGAAAAGAGTATGCACAATGCAGGGACTACTGTGGAAGAGGAAAAGATGTTCTGCTTCTTTAACGTTTGCAAATCTGTTCATCTTACATAGGGGACATTGTTATTATTGGTATTTTTGCTGGTGGTGGTAATTTATATTTCTTGATGTTCGTTATCCAGGTATTGTGCAGAGAGTTGCCTGCACTATCCCCTTTAACCTTAACAAAGTTCTAAAGAAGATACTAGGTTTTACAGATGAGAAAGCTAAGGTTGAAAGGTTTAATACATTGCTTATGGACTCACAATTAAGTAAGTAGCTGAGCTGGAACTTATACACCTTTTTTTTCTGATTCTAAAGCTTCTGCTTTTAAACACTAATCTTCCTAATTAGCAAATGATTTTGCTTTTGAACAGAGATAAACAGTATGCTATATTGTTTTTTGATACAATTTATTCCGAGAGTATAAGTAATGTGTGCTTTGTGCTTTCTTTCACTTAGAGTTTTAAAAGAGTAAGGAAAGGGAACATATTAATAGTTTGTTTTCATTAATATTTCATTAGTAATGAGGCACTATGTCTCTAAAATAAAGAGATAATCTTTCTTGAAAATACTGCTGTTTATTTGTGCATGGTATTTTTCAGAAATTTCCATATACTAGTATGTAAATTAGTGATAATACACTTTTATAAAATGCCTTTCCCTCCTTTACAGTAATTTTTTTGAGAACATTGATCTTAATTTCAAAAGATAGTTTGGATGCCTTAAAAGTTAATATTGAGACCTGAGAACATTGATTACATTTGGAAGATAAAATATACTGTTTGTAATACTTTCACCTTCTTGCCATTTGCAAATTGGGATGGTTAAGCGATGCGTTAGCTGTTTTTTAAAATGTTTTTTGAAATATATATTGTGCACAAGCCTGGGCAATATCACCAACTTTAAATACTTACCCTAATTTTTGTAATTAGCAAATATATTGGTAGGAAGTAAATTAATAAACTGTTAATCTCCAAAATTATTTGTTACACTTCAGCTTTTATAGATGCATATTTGGCTTCATTCCAGAATTGAACCATCGAAACCCTCACTCCCACACCTATAGGGTAGAAAGACTGTTACAGGGATGAGTTGTTTTTTTGTTTGTTTGTTTTTGAGACGGAGTCTCGCTCTGTCGCCCAGGCTGGAGTGCAGTGGCCGGATCTCAGCTCACTGCAAGCTCTGCCTTCCGGGTTCACGCCATTCTCCTGCCTCAGCCTCCCGTGTAGCTGGGACTACAGGCGCCCGCCACCTCGCCTGGCTAGTTTTTTGTATTTTTTAGTAGAGACAGGGTTTCACCTTGTTAGCCAGGATGGTCTGGATCTCCTGACCTCGTGATCTGCCCGTCTCGGCCTCCCAAAGTGCTGGGATTACAGGCTTGAGCCACCGCGCCCAGCAGGGATGAGTTTTTAAACCATGTTTTAAAATTCAGTGTTTTGGGCCAGACATGGTGGCTCATGCCTGTAATCCCAGCACTTTGGGAGGACCTGAGGTCAGGAGTTTGAAACCAGCCTGTCCAACATGATGAAACCTTGTCTCTACTTAAAAAAAATCTATATATATATATATGTGTGTGTGTGTGTGTGTATACACACATATATGTATGTATATACACACTACATACTTACACACACACACACAAATTAGCCAAGCATGGTGGCACATGCCTGTAGTCCCAGCTACTCAGAAGACTGAGGCAGGAGAATTGCTTGAACCCGGGAGGCAGAGGTTGCAGTGAACCAAGATCGTGGCACTGCACTCCAGCCTGGGCGTGACAGAGCGAGGCTTTGTCTCAAAAAACCAACAAAATTCAGTGTTTTGTCCCATTTAAACTAGTTTATGGCCTATAAAGCAAGACTTTGGATTTTCTTTGTTGTGGTTGACGGATTTCATTAATAAGTTTTATGAATTTTAATGTCAGAAATAATACTTTTATTCTGGCATTTGAACGTAATAATATTTAAAAGTTTTATTATTGGGTTTATATTAGTTATATTTGGAATTATCAGGTTGAGTGTTTTACTGTATATACTTTAGAATAGTAAGAAAGTTCTTTAAAATAGTAGTCAGAAAGTTGCAACCAGAAATTATATATAGGTGATATTTTGTGCATTTTTAACCTAGTGATGTGAAATAATGATTAAATTTTGTCTTTATATGCCAAATTTGAAAATTTTGGAAATGTGACTAGAAAATGTTAAAATGACTACATGTTTAGAATTTGGGACTGAGTGTTTATGTAGTTTTATGTTTATTTTCTACTTAGTATTTAATCATGAATTATATCCTGGAAATGGTTTTTGTTCCTTGTTTTTGTTTTTGAGACAGGGTCTCATTATGTTACCTGGGCTATGCTTCAGTGGTGCAATCCTCCCACCTCAGTCTCCCCTGAGTAGCTGGAACTACAGGCACATACCACCACACGTGGCTAAATTTTTTTAGCTTTTTGTAGAGATAGGGTTTTGCCATGTTACCCAAGCTGGTCTTGAACTCCTGGGCTCAAGAAATCCTTCTCCCTTTGCTTCTGCCTCCCAAAATGCTGGGATTATAAGCGTGAGCAATAGCTCCTGACCTCAAAATTGTTTAGACATTATTTGCAAGGCCTACTTATGCCTCTGAGTTCTCTCTAAGGCATCTCTCTGAGTTGAGCCACTTTATTAAAATTTATTTGAATAAATTAAGAAGTCAAAGGTTGAATATAGAAAAATTTACAGTGATTACAGTGGGTCATATCTTTCTGTTATTTTTAATGACGTGCTTCTGTAGAACATAGTATATTTTTACAGATTCTCAAAAGTTTTATTTCCAATTTTAGTGTTTCATTAGCTAGCACATTTTTAGCAAAACATTATACTTCTTATCTGTTAAAAAATTGATTCATATGTGATGTATACATGTACTCAGATATTGTACTTATTTCGATTCTCCATGTTAGAAATTGATGAACAACTAGACAGCTTGCTCAAAATTAGAGCAACTAAAACTCTTGATTTCTACACTTAGAATTAGCAAGAAGACATATTAACATTGTAAACTGTATTATGTACTTCTTGCATAAATTGTACTCATCACTTGTTTTCTATTTCACTTGTTTTACTAAGTTTTATAGAGTAAAATCATGTTTTGCCATTCATATTTATTCTTTAGTAAAGTATCTAAACCTATCTTGTTTTAACCCTGCGGTTCTCACACAAGTTACATTGATCAGAATCACCTGCAAAACTTGTTCAATCTGAGATGGCCAGGTATCCACTTCCAGAGTTTCTGAACCTGCCAATTTTTGATGGAGCTTAATAATTTGTATTTCTTTTCCTTCCTTCTTTCTTTCTTTTTTTTTGTTTTTTTTTAGATGGATTTTCACTCTTGTTGCCCAGGCTGGAGTGCAATGGTACGATCTCGGCTCACTGCAGCCTCCGCCTTGTGGGTTCAAGCAATTCTCCTGCCTCAGCCTCCCGAGTAGCTGGGATTACAGGCATGCACCACCATGCCTGGCTAATTTTTGTATTTTTAGTAGAGACGGGAATTCTCCATGTTGGTCAGGTTGGTCTCAAACTCCCAACCTCAGGTGATCCACCCACCTTGGCCTCCCAAAGTACTGGGATTACAGGCATGAGCCACCGTGCCCAGCCAATAATTTGTATTTCTAACAAGTTTTCAGTCGATGGTGGTGCTGTTAGTATGAGGACCATATTTTGAAAACTACCACTTTCACTATCTTAACTCATCTGTTCATCTTTATAAATATAAAATGAAATAAGACCAGTTATTTGAAAGTTGAAGTGTTCAAAATATATTCTAGTATCTGTTTCTTTATGATGAACAGTAATTGTAGTTCCTTCAAATTGTAATAAAAGGTTTACTTATTAAAACCTATTTTTTCTCTTTTGCCTTGTTCTCATTCATACCGATTTTTTATGCTTAACGTGTTAGAAAATTGTAGGTTATTAACGTAATAAACCCACATGGTATTACCAAAATATACTGATATTTTGATTGTTAAAACAATGATACCTTTATTGGTAAAGAAATTTTCTTCTGTAGAGAAGGAGAGAGAAAGTCATGCCAGGAACTAGACCTAGTACTGAGAATACAAACGACTAAACATTTTTTCTTTCTTGGCTTAATCTACCTTTTCGCTTTCATTAGTATGAGAACTTGAAGCTGAGCCCTTGGCAGGAATTTACTTTGCTTCTGTGGATAAGTAATTGCTTTCTTTCTGGATCTTTTTAAATGATAGCAATTTACAGTTTTATAATCTTACCAACAGCATATTGTTAAGGAATTTTTTGATTATTCTTAGTATTAATAGCTCACATTGGGTGTTTCCCAATGTTTTTCTTGTCTCCTCACTCTCTATTTGGAAACTTAATGCTGCTTGTATCCTTTATAAAGGAATATAAATGTTTGTGTTTTTATTTCTCTAATTTGGGCCTGTAAAAGCTTAGATTCATTTCCATGAATCAAGACTCTGTCATGCAAATCTCTAATTTTCTTGTACTTTTTACAGTTTAGGTTTCTCTTCTTTCTGACCCCGACCCTCAACTGTTTTAGCTCTAAATTTTCCATTTTTCTCAAGATTAATTTCTTGCACTTCTGATATCTCTGTGTATATAAACATATGAAATTTTCTAATGAACATTTTTTAGATTTTGGAAGGCCCTGAATTCCAGAATTTTTTAATTATTTTATTGCAGGAGCTTCATTAAATCAGTTTTGCTTAAGATTACAGTTGTAGAATTAATATGTTTTGCTGTCTTAAAGTGGATGCTTTGCGTAGTGTGATTATTTAAATCAATAAAAATTATGTGGTTGGTATAAATAGTCATAATTGCTTTCACATTAATTTGAACCTGTAATTGGTCAAAGGACTACTGCAAAGTTGTTCAGAAAGAGAGTAAATATGGACAGCTATTTTTTATTATGGTGTTGGTCCTCTTTCAAGCAAAATGTAATGGAAACCAGAATGCTTATATTATATACTTCCTGCAGAACATACCATGACATTGAGAAATACACAGTAAAAGATCTCTAACCCTGCACTAGTTATATTCATTCATCCAGTTACTTCTGGTGGAAAAAATCTGGACAATTTTCAATGTATTCTTTATTTTTGAAAAATGATATATATAAATTGCCAAATTCTTTTGAGTTACTTTCTCCTTCACCTTGATAACAAAGCCCTTCATGTTCTTGGTCCATTTCAACTTTGAGTACAGCTCCCTTTCTCTCCCACCAGTTGCTAGTTTGTTGATATGAGAGGAGCTTTTTGTGAGAAGTGAAGGGCGATAAACTAAATGAAGAGTTTACCCACAAGAGAAACTGTTATTTGGAGGGGTTTCTGTAGTCGTATTTAAATACCATTCAAAACCTAACAGAGTTTGGTTGAGTAGTTATAAAATGTATACTGAGGGAGCATCTGAAAGGGATATCTAACACACAGTTGTTTATCTTTCTTCATTTATTGAGAGGTGTGAGGGTGTGATAAAAGGAAGATCACTGTAGGTATGAATAAATACAAAGAAGGAAATGAAAGGACTTTTGTTTTTAATGGGACCAAGTTAATGATTAGGATTTCTGTTAGATCAAGAAACTAAAAAAGCAGTGAACTGTCTTGTTGCTGCAAAAGTTTAAAAAAGAAGAAAAATGAAACATCAGAATTATATTTCTTAGCTGGGAACATTAGTTATTGACCTGTTGAGAAACTGTAAACCTACCTTTTGTCTTGAATTTTAGGATGTGAAATAGGTTCTGTGATTCATGTTAAAATAATTCGTTTACACTAAGTGGTGAACCTCTGGCAAATTTCTTCAGATGAGTGAACCCAATTAGGAGAAATACAGAGTAATGACAGGAAAACATGTTACAGAAGACTGTGACACTGTACCATTTACATTATTTATGTTCTTGAAAATTACAGTATATGGTATATTTCTAAAAAAAATGCTATCCTATATTATAAAGTAATCATGATAAAAGTTACTTATAATTTATTTAATATTTAAGTCTTGTTTGAAGTTCATTGTAGTATACTTTGAATTATAAAATTTACCTATTTAATCCTGTAGAAGTTTTCAGGCTTTGCTGCTGTTCAAAGAGAAAGTCTAGTTTTGAGTTGAAAGGGCACCAAAGTATATGACTGTTCCTATCCATCTTTAACATGATTCACCTTCTACTGCCCTTAGTTAGTTGTGCTAGAAGCTAGGATGCTTTTTCAAAATTCTTTATAGTGCTATTTTATAGTTCAGTTATTTTATGCACTGTAGAATATGTGGTATTCCAACCATTAAATAAATGTTGTTATAATGTTCTTGTTCTGCTTGCTTTGCCTTCTTAATGTATGTGCTATCAGAAACCTGAAAACCCTGAAAACATTTCATTCATTAGGTTATAATCAAATCAAATTATAAAAGAAATAGTTCTTGCCTTTACAAAGGTTATAAAAAGAACTTTTGGACAAATTCATAGAACTTATATATCATTTTATCTGAAATTTTAAACTATTTCTAATATTCTTGGTGAATTAATGACAATGCAAAAATAAGAAAATAATTCCTTATAACAATAATTAGAACATTCTAGGCATCATGTTAGTACAACATTCTCTTTAATGTTATATTTTAGGGAGTACCGGTGTTGAACCGAGGTACATAGTCATCTCATTAATTATATAGGCACATTGATCTCTGAATAGAAAGAGTAACAATAATGCTTAGACATTACATACGTGCCAAAGCATTTTTCTAAATCCTTTAAATGCACTTTATCATTTATGTGGACCATAGCATATGAGGTGAGCACTACTAGCTTAGTTTCTGGTATTCCAGAAAGTATGTACAATAAAGAACTTCACACCCAACTGTATTTCGAGGATACAATTAAAATCCCAGCTCCTTATTTGTTTTGTGTTGTCAAAAACTTCCTGCTGAGAAATTCAGGTTTTGACTCATACGTTTCTGTTTACTTATAGGACCATTTTTTAAAATTGTAATTTTAAGTATGATGTCTAATATCCTGGTAAGATATTTGTTGTTGTTGTTGTTGTTCAATTCATGTTGAATACATCAAAAATAAAAATAAAATGTGTAACAGAATAATAGGAAACTTGGCCATTTTTTTTTTTTTACTTCTAGTCAAAATTTAGTGTGACCCGTACCACTGTATTACAACATAAAGAAAACAAAACTCTTATAAAGTATTTAATAATGTAGAGTAACTTAATATTACTTGAATTTTGTTTTATGTTTCTAGTTACTTGAAGAAAATGCGAAAACTTCTATGTTATATTTAAGTAAAAATAATCAAATAAATTATGTTACACAAGTTTGATACACTCTGTTTTTCAGGTGCAACAATCGAACACAGTGTATAGTAGTTACTGGGTCAGATGTGTTTCCTGATCCATGTCCTGGAACATACAAATACCTTGAAGTCCAGTATGAGTGTGTCCCTTACAGTAAGTATGCAGTCTATATTATTTTACACTTTCCCCAGCATTAGTCGTTGATGCTGAAAGACTACACATGTGAAAGAAGCATATGTTTATGGCCTACACAACCATTATGCATGCAGCGCACTAACAGACTTGGGCCTCCAATTAGCTTCATGAAGTGTGGAAGGAAGCCATAGTGTGATGCTGGCCAAGTGTCTGTCTGTGCTCTTAAGTGTTTGGCTTTTAAGGCTAGTGTTTTTCCAGAAAACAAACTTGAATTAGCTATTCAATACGGCTGATAGAAATCTGTACTTTTGCCCAATACCAGTTGCTGACAAATTGGTTTGGCTCACAGTTTTCTAAAGAAGGAATTGACTTCAGTTTTAATCGTGAGCTACTTGAATGGCTACCTGCTGTTGTAGTAACTTTAGTGCTGGGTAAAAGCTACCATTGCAGTAACTGAGGCAAGTGCTTTACTTTTTGTTCTGTTGTCTTTAAGGGAGCATTTCTTTACGGGATTCAGTGATGAAATCTTAATGCTAAATAAAATAGTTAGATATAACATAACCTTGCATATGTTTCTATTTTTAATTTTTTAGCATCATTGTTAAGATCCTACAGACAGATATTTAAAATTCAATTGAAAAGTTTATAGGTAGGCTTCGGCCAGTAGTCAAATTTTGTGTAATTTTCCTTCTAATCTCAGAATTCGTACTTCAAAATTGTATTCTGTACTTTCAATTTTAAAAATCTTAGCATTTTAGACAACTTAAAGTTTGAATATTACCTGATTTTCATAAGCTAGTTTGATAGTATTGTTGTCTTCTTTGCTTTTTAAATTACAGAAAAGATAGAGATGTCATTTAGTCATGTTAGTTCATAGGCATTTGAATTATGTTTTTTATCAGCAATTTTGCTGATTTGAGACAGTTTTATACACTTTCCTCCTTTAATAAAAAAGGATTTGCCAAATAATGAAATTGCTCTTTCCAGAACCTCAAAAGCTAGGTCATTAGTTCTTACAGATGTATATGTTCAAGCTATCAATATTTCTAAAACCAAAGGGCCAAATTCTGATAGATCTGCTTTGTCCGGTATGGTAGTAACACATTCTGACACATGCTGTGAAGGCACTCTCCATCTTTTCTCTGACACAGTTTTGACAGATTGGCTTTTTGTGTTATCAGTTAAAGGCCAAACAGATTGTCTTTTCATCCCTGCTCTGTGTTCCTGTGTTACTGTGAAATGGATGCTTTTTATGTTTTCAGTATTTTCTATACCATTTGTAGGATTGGAAGCCTACTGAGTACACTGATCTTTATATCATTTCTCCTGTGTAGTGTTGGTGGCTTACGTAATCATTCTCCTGTGCCACTAGAGGAACATTGTATTCTTTTGACCTAACCAAAATTTTGTTCCATAAAGTCACTTTCACTTGAATTTAGCATGGTTTCTGTCCTCAAATTAGAAAAGAAATACAGCATCCATTCCCAAACAGTGGAATCAGTCAGAGCTGCCAAGAATTGTCTTTCTGGAGCCAGTTCCTGTAATCTAGTCTATAGGCCAAGAACAGTGTTAAGCAAATATTATTTTCAGACTCATAAGTTATTTCTTGTGCTGTTTAAGAAAGGAAAATGGCCATATCTTCTGGAACATCTAACTTGCAAAATTTTACTTTTTCAGTTCTCCAGAAGTATTGTACATTGTGCGCTAAACTTGTAAATAGCTATACTCAGAGAAGTATTTGTTCCTTTTAGATTTTGTCTTTTAATTTTAAAAAATCAGTAATTAATTTGCTGTTACCTTTCTAGATGTTTGCACGAGGCAGAAATAAGTCTATGGGTTTTTTTTTTTTTAATCCTTGCTAAAGAATAAAAGTAATTATAATTCCTATATACTCTACAGTAGTGACACTCTATAAATTGCACGGTTTCAACTAATACTAAAATATATGCAAAGAGTCTTCTTAAATTATTCTAATCATATGTAGGACAGTGTCTTACCTCTTTTTCTCATTTTCCTCACTTGTTGTTTCTTTGTGCCTCTGTCCGTTGTATTCATTCCTTATACTTTCTTTTATTGTGAGCCTTTAACTTTCACTTTCTCCTTGATTTAGTAGTGTTTTTATATTTTATAACATTTGCATACCTCTTTTACACGTTACTTAGTTGATAAAATTGTCACCATCAGATAACATTTATTATGTATTTTTTACCATTTGGCTTTATACCAGTTTCTATTCACAGTAAATCCTCCAGGATCTTATATATTCCAATTAAGTCCTATTATAAAACAATTTCAGAAAGTTTTCATGACTTCTGAAATTTTTAAAAGAAATTTGCTCAACAGAGAACATTAGAAATGCTGTTACTTTGTTTACTTTAGTATGTTTATAAAAGGCACATGCATTATATGTGATGCTTGTACTTGTCCAGTTAATATCCATGTCAAAAGTGTATGTATACAGGGTATCCATTATTGCCAGACTGTTACGAATTACATATATTTATATTTGAAAGAAGTCATAAAGATCTTGGAGGATAAAGGAGAGTAATCAGATCAGAATTTTGCAACCTATAGGCAGGATTTGGTTTTCATTTTCGTACCTCTTATTTCAAAGTATCATTGTAAAAATACTGTAATATTAACCACAAGTTTTATTTAATATGAAAAATAGCCATTCTTATTGATTAAATTATTATTAGTGAATAAACATGTAAGATTATTCAGTGAAATCGTGTGTCACTTCACATACAGAGTATGTCGGCTGTGTAGTTAGTGTGGGTTAATTTCTTGTCTTGCGTATCCATGTAGTCCTCCACTCACGTTGGTGGTTCATATACTTGTATGTTTGGTCTGTAGAAAAGTAAGTGTATTGTTAATTCATGCAGTCTCTTAAGACAAGTTGCGGTATATTTTTGGCATGTGATAGAGAATGCTGATTATATTAATTTTATTGTATTTTTGTACTCTTCTACTGATAGAATTTTGACTGCTTTGACAGATGTCTGTCCTTTTGATTTTCATAAAAATAATAATGTTTTTTGTTGTAAAGAGCCATATATTCCTTGTATGATTCATTAATCATCAAAGGTTTATAGTATTTTTAATCTTTACTTTTGAGTGTTACTTACTTTTCAACAGAATTATAAAACGTATACAATATATAATTTATATTTATTTTCCTTTAATATGTGATATCAAATCTCAGACTTTGATATTCTGTTCACTAACTACATTGTAATTTTAGTTTATCAAATAGTAAAATTTAGCCATTTTCAATGAATGGAAAACAAAATATACTTTCTACATCTTTTATTGAACTTGTTTTAAGTTCTTTTTAAAATAAACATTTTAAAATGTATTATTTCCATACTTTACATTTAATTTATTTCAGTAAAATTATCCTTTCCTTAGGGGAAAAAAGCGTACAGCTGTATATAAATGTAGTTTGAGTAGTCACAACGCTAATGATTTCTCTTATCCTCATTTTCTCACCACGCCCTTCCATTATTGATTCTAAGCAGGTATAATATTGCTCTTCGCTGAGGAGTAATTTTAGGACTAGTGGTTTATACAAAAGTGTTGTTTTCAAGACAGTAATGTTGAATTTCTTGTTTTTCAGATGTAGTCAGAATTACACATTACAGAGCAAGTATGTTTCCTGAAAGTGGTTTCATAGACCAAGTTGATTGGGGAAAGTTGTAGCTTAATGTGGAAAGTTGTTGTATGCCATTCCTATGGCAAAAATGTCCGTGTGATTTTTTTTTTACCGTAGGTGTTTCAGAAGGTCAACATTTAATCTTGATGAGTTATTGTAATTTTTTTATAAAGAAACAAACTAAGATCTTAATAAAATGTACACTACTCTGAGTACATTTTGGAAATGCAATATTAGCACACCCTAATGCATTTTAACAACAGAAAAGGGAGAAACAGACATCAGTCTCATCATTTTATGAATTTCAGGCAACATACTTCAAACCTATATACAATGTAAAGTATTTTATGGTTTGTAAGTATTAGAATACTGTTTACCAACAAGGATCTTACATAGCCCCCTTCCTAACTGCATAATCCGTTTCTTGAAACTGTAGTTTTGTTTTGTTTTTTTCCTCATATAACTCTACTAATCAGGTTTGTTTTATGAAAGCATTTACTTTTTATAAGGTCTGTGGAGTCAAGGTATTTGTTTTGAATGCTCGGTATGGTTGTTGTTGCATGCTAGCTTGCTTTCTGTGTAAATTTATGATGGTAGAATTGTCATAATAATCTAACCATAATTCTTTCTTCCTTTTTCTCCTTGCCTACTGTGCTTGCTTTTCCCTTGTATGTATTTTGCTTACTTTTTTTTTATAGACTTAGTATTACAAGTTTGAGATATATAATATAGAAAATTTAATCAGAATTTTATAATAAAATGTATGTGTAAACCTAAGTAAATATACTAATTCTTAGTGGGGAAGAAAGGTACTACCTTACCCTACTCTTCAAAATCTCTACTGATGATGGGGGGATATTTATATATTCCTAAAGAGGAGGCTTTTTTAATGGTTAAAATTGATTTATCTAGGAATAGAAAATAATAGAAAAACAATTGAAACATACTGGGATGCATACTTATATATTTCTTCTTAGTAAATATCTATGAAAAACATGTAACCACATCAGAATTAAATTTGATCTAAACTCCAAAATTAAGTTGTGATTTTATAAATATATTTTCTATTGTTATGCTTATCTAAAGTTAGTTTAATAATTGAGTTCACATAAAATAAATGGGGATGATGTACCTATGCATGCATTTATGTCTATAGCATACATATAGAAAGTAAAACTTGGTAAGAATGCTGAGTGACTTTGGAAAGGCAAGAGTATGTATACCATGCATTAGTGAAGAGTTTCATTATTTATTCAGGTACACTAAGTGAAACAACATGCCAACATATTTGTATTGTCTCTTTAATCTCCTAAAATGATTGATCTATGTTCTTTTATGTAACTTTAGAATCTTTCTCCTGCTAGGTTTTCCTGTTGTGTGTTTCTCTTTATCCAAAGTAGTACAGCTCTTATTCTTCCTGTATTTAGCATCTGTTACGAATTCAGTCTTAGACTAATAGTCAATTTATTTTAATCTTTTTTCTTTTTTCCTTGCACCTTTTTTATTTTTCTTCCGATGCTTAAAATAGAAGTGGAGCAAAAAGGTAAATAATGTATGCGGTCTGAACCCCAGCTCCCTGTTATGTGCCTTATGGATGTTAACCTCCTCCCTCACCTCTCCCCACAACACTCCTGTGTTAAAATAATCAGCAGGATCTCATAAATGCCACCTCGTAAGGAAGTCAACTGTTTACAATGAAATTGTATGACTGCTAAATCTGGTGATGGGGTAAAAATTTTGAAGTCGGCGAGGGGGAGCTGCCCTTTCTCTGTTTCTTTTTTACCCTTTATCTCTTTTTCTGACACCCTTGGATATTTTCTTATAATTAAAGTGTCATCTTGCCTGGCTTCCAGAACCCTCTCCATAGCATGCCATGGTTACAGGGCCTCCTGATTGTTTCATCACTGCTTTTCTTATATTTACTTTTCTGTGCTCCTAATTGCATTTTCCAAATGTTTATGTTCCTCAAATTGAAGCACCTTTGTTTTCAGTCTAACTTACATAAAAGTTCTAAATAAGTCTTCACGTTGGATTTTCTGTTTTATTTGCCTTATTTCATGGTTTTGCTTTTGGGGGCTCATAGGTGAAGTAGGAGGTTGAAGGTTATAATGTTTGGAATAAAATAAAATATATACTGTTGTGCACAAGCTCAGACTTTTAAAACATAGGTTAACAGATTATAAAATGAAAACATAGCAAAAAATTAAATTGTCAGCCACTTACGAATGATCTTAAACTTAGGCTTTTGCTAGTGAAAATAAACTCCAGTTACTTTGTAGCCTGATGCACTTATTATGCTAACTTTAGAAAATAAGGGTAGTATTTGTATTAAGTATAAATTTTGGTAAAATTGAATGCTAATAATGTGAATTTTTCCCTTTTGATTTGTGACCACTGAAATGTGTTTACTTGTGTAATTTTTTAACTTGGCTTAATTTTTGTCTTTTCTCTGTAACTGTTAGTTTTTGTGTGTCCTGGGACCTTGAAAGCAATTGTGGACTCACCATGTATATATGAAGCTGAACAAAAGGCAGGTGCTTGGTGCAAGGACCCTCTTCAGGCTGCAGATAAAATTTATTTCATGCCCTGGACTCCCTATCGTACCGATACTTTAATAGAATATGCTTCTTTAGAAGATTTCCAAAATAGTCGCCAAACAACAACGTATAAACTTCCAAATCGAGTAGATGGTACTGGATTTGTGGTATATGATGGTGCTGTCTTCTTTAACAAAGAAAGAACGAGGAATATTGTGAAATTTGACTTGAGGACTAGAATTAAGAGTGGTGAGGCCATAATTAACTATGCCAACTACCATGATACCTCCCCATACAGGTGGGGAGGAAAGACTGATATCGACCTAGCAGTTGATGAAAATGGCTTGTGGGTCATTTATGCCACTGAACAGAACAATGGAATGATAGTTATTAGCCAGCTGAATCCATACACTCTTCGATTCGAAGCAACGTGGGAGACTGTATACGACAAACGTGCCGCATCAAATGCTTTTATGATATGTGGAGTCCTCTATGTGGTTAGGTCAGTTTATCAAGACAATGAAAGTGAAACAGGCAAGAACGCAATTGATTACATTTATAATACCCGATTAAACCGAGGAGAATATGTAGATGTTCCCTTCCCCAACCAGTATCAGTATATTGCCGCAGTGGATTACAATCCAAGAGATAACCAACTTTACGTGTGGAACAATAACTTCATTTTACGGTATTCTCTGGAGTTTGGTCCACCTGATCCTGCCCAAGGTAAGAATGTTTACTTGCTAATGCTTATGTCATTTTGTGAATAGCATTTTTTTTTAAAGACTTCTTAATTTCTTTTTCCTATTTTCTTCCCCTTTTCATAGTTAAAGCACAAAGGACAGTGTTGTGGTACATTTAGCCTTATTATGGTTCGTTTTCTTTTTCTCAATTTCTTCATTTTAATGTTGGCTTCAAGAAATTGTGGCATTATTGATCAGTTTAGTTTTCATTGCTAAAATATAATACCAACCAGAAATCTGTTAGCAGTCTTTTTTTGTTTGGTTGTTTTCCCCTACTTGACTGCCGAATTGATTACAATCTATGTGCAGACCTTTTAACTTCTTGGCGCCAGTGGTTAAAGGATACGTGTGTTAGGAAGTCCCAGGAGAATGGCTGGGCTTGATGTACAATGCCAGGTATACGCGTTCTGAAGTTTTGGTGTCTGTCCTCTGGGTAGGAGAGGGAGCCATCCAATATTTTTCTAGATTATCGTGTAAAATTACGTTTTTATTTTCTGATAAATTAGTGACGGTTTTAAGTCAATATTTCTGTGACTTTAACAATCACATGAACTAAGCTTTAAATGATCCCAAGTGATGACTTACGATGACAGATATGCTAGCATTGTGTGATTTGTATTCTCTTTATGGAGGATCATTACTTTAGAAAGTAATGCTCAATTTTTGGAAATATACTTTGGTTTATTAAGTGAGTTCAATTTTGTGGGAAATAATTTTTGATGATAAATGAATATTTCATTAAAATAAGATTATCTCATACTCATGATGAAAGAATAACTTGTTAATGTATTATTATAGAACTTGCACTGTTTATAAGTCTTTTATTTGAACAGTGTGTGTTTAAGATCTGAATTAATATCCTACTTTACTGAGTTAATCTTGAAATTATTGCATTATTTCAAAATTTTAGGAACTAGAACGTTCTTTGGAGTGATTAAATTAATGTCTTCAATAGGGTGGGGCAGAGACTAATATCTTTTTTCTTCTACTAAAGCAATGTAAGTATACACAATTAAATATGTTCATAACAAACACCCATACATATTTTAAGATATGCTATTAATCAGTTTTAAATATTGTCATACGGTCAGGACCTCAAAAGCAGAAGTCACAACTCTTTGTCATGGAATTTCTAATTTAAGTCATTGTAGGATACCAGAATATGTGAGTTTTGTTCATATAATAACAATAATGATCCATTGACTTAGTGTACAATCCCTTTTTCCCTAAATCAGTTTATGTTTGTATTTTTTGGCTTGTAGTTATAGCAGTAATGTTCATTGTTAAATTTATAACAATGAAATCTTCTTTTAGGGCATTGATAGTTTTATTGATAGTATCCTGGAATCATTTATTTAAAAATGTATACATGTGTTTGCTCATGAGGCAGCAGTTTGGTTTGTTTCATCTATTTCAATTGTTTTTCCAAAAGCTGCTGCTACAGTACTGCTTTTTTATCTTATAGGTTTGTCAAAAGGCAAACTTAAGGCATTGACAAACTTGTGTTGGCATTGGCTAAAATTATATTGATCCTCATGTTAACCTTTTTGTATCCTGTATTAGTCTCACAGTTGTTAGATTTGTCTTGGGTAGCAGTAAATTTTTTGTCATCTTCAGAAAAAAAAGAAAGAAAATATATTACAAATTGCAAATTCATAATCAGGCAACAACTTGAAGAACTGTGAATAAAGTTGAGTATAATTCACTTCAACAAATAAAAACATTACACATCTACTTGCCACAAAGTACTTCAGTGAATACAAAGATGGTTAGTAATATCATCCTCCACTTGTGTCGTATATTCTCGTAAATAATTTGATCCATTTCAGATGAAAAATCTTTGATAGTTTAGATACTTTTGGAAAGAGCAATTAACAGGCTTGAAAATTAGAAGCTTTGGCAGATGTAGCAACTGTATGTTCCTACAACTATGTTTTGTCATCCAAAATAGCTATTCTTAAATAGTCCCAGAACATGAAAATTCATATTGACCCCTTATTCAGCCCTTAGTGATGAAAGTATTATCTGACCTAAATTTCTCTCACTGCTGTTTGACCCATATTCATTCTCTTTCTCTCTCTCTCTCTCTCTCTCTCTCTCTCTCTCTCTCTCTCTCTCTCCTCCCTTGTAATTTATATTATGCTTTTAGAGACTCCCGTCTCTTTCACCCAAGATGTGTGCTACCTATATGCATGTAGGTGGGGTCTTGCAGAACTGTTCTGGCCCACAAATTTAGGTCAAACCAATAAGCCACTGTCCGCTTTTTAGAAACAAGATCCGAGAAACCAATAGAACAGAGCAGTCAGAGAAATGAGGTCTTTTGCCTGTCATAAAGCAGTGATTGACTTATTTTGCTGAAATTCATAGTTCAAGTCATCTGTACTGGATTTGCTATCACGTATACTGCCAAGGCATAAATTGTGCTGTAAAATTATCCATTTGTTTTTTTCCATTATCCATATCATTTTTCATTGTGGACTGTTTAATATTTTATTAGCTTCAATACTTTTTCCCATTTATAAATCCAAGCCTTTTCATTCCTAAAAGCACACACATACTATTTTGTGCTCCGATCTTTTTTTTTTTTTTTTTTTTTGGTGAATTTTGAGCTTTATGTGATCCCTGCGTAATTCATTTGCTCCACTACCCTAAACGAGGTCTGGTTTTCCTCTTTCACCTTCTCCCTCTCTGGAATGGCCTTAGAAAAAACCCTTTCCAGTCCTATTTTAACTCTTTTTCATGTCTTAATCTGGATTGCTTTGTATTTACTTAATCTATCTGCACATTTGATATCCCAAATATTATAAAGAAAATGATGTGTTTTTACTTGGCTTTTGGCAGTTCCTCAACGTTTGTGTTAGACTAATTAATGAGGTGATACATTTCTGTAATACCAGGAAAAATTTTTTATCAAGAGAGCCAGTTTTGTTTATACATAGCATAGAATGCATACTTCCGGAAATACCTTTTCACTGATAAAGAATGCTGTATAAAAGATCAGTGTTTTTAGACAGTGAACAGGGGCAAGTTGAATAGGTGCTCATTTTTGCTTTACCAAGCTGCAGACTCACTCTAGAGTTCATTTCATGAACAGTGGGGTGAGGGTGAGTTCTTGGACCTCAATGAGGAGAACATTATGCTTGGCATAAATGGCTATTGTCTTTAAACCCTTTCATGTAGGAAAACCCTGGTAATAAATAGAAGTTCTTAGTGCATAACCAGACTAAATTGAACCATTTTTTATGTGTTAAAATCTTCATGGGTATTTACTAAGCATGTTTATTAACATCATTTCTTAGGTATTTTGTTTCTACTCACGTGATAAATGGTAGGTAGAATCCTAAGTCAGCTAATCTGAGTACATGATATGGCATCAGGATAACTAGAGCTGTATAAAAAGGGTTTGGATTAGAGTTATAATTCTATTGTGAGTTGTGTTTTCTATTATTATTTATAGGATATTCTTGAGTTTTGAACCTTTTGCTGTGTTTCATTATGGACCTTCTCATTGTTTGTTATTCTAGTCTTATATTTTCTTTCCAAATTGTTATTCTTTTAGAGATTTACATACAACACCATGTCAGTTAAATGTTCCCAGATAACTGCAAGGTTACTCGTTGGATGCCATGTTTTTCTGGAGTCTATGAAAATCTTTAGGGAAGTAAGATCATAGCATTTAAGAGTATGGGAAAGTGACCTTAAACAAATTACTTAACTTCGTCGTTCAGTTTCCTTATCTATAAAAGGAAGATAATTATAGTGCCTACTTCATGGAGTTGTGGTAAGGATATAATAAAATGATCTGATTATCCGTGAATGGTGATTGGCATAGCACCTGGCACATAAATGCTGAGTCAACATATGCTTTTATCATTACCAGATGCCCTATTGGGGCCATTTCCACCTGTGGAAATAAATAATAATTTTTAGAAATATATCTGAATTTCTTGCCTTCACATGAGAAAAAAAACGTTGCTTTTCTTCTAGTATTGCTAAACTTAAACCTTCCAAAATCCCAGAAATTCTGTGTGTCCCTCTAAAAGATTTAGTTTTGTCACTTAAGCTTCACGATCATGTTTCTTTTCATGATATCCCAGTATTTTACTCATTTATCTTTGAAGAATAAGTTGATTCCCTTTCATCTATTTTGGTGATCAAAAGGTAAAAAGGTGACTGGGCACAGTCGCTTACGCCTGTAATCTCAGCACTTTGGGAGGCCGAGGCAGGCGGATCACGAGGTCAGGAGATCGAGACCATCCTGGCCAATATGGTGAAACCCCATCTCTACGAAAAATACAAAAATTCGCTGGTTGTGGTGATGCGTACTTGTAATCCCAGCTACTCGGGGCTGAGGCAGGAGAATAGCATGAACCGGCGAGGTGGAGGTTGCAGTGAGCCGAGATCACACCACTGCACTCAAGCCTGGAGCAAGACTCCGTCTCAAAAAAAAAACAAACAAAAGAGTTAAAAGGTATAAAAATAAACGATCAAAAAAACAATGGAAACATGGCTGTAGAATGTTGGATGAAATTTTGCACTTTTAATTGAAGTCTTTTTATTGTCTGTCTTGACTCGGTTATTAGGAATCTCGACTAATGTTTAGCTAACAAATCACTAATTGTAGTATTAATACATATTTCAGTAATTAAATTTGTACTAATTAGTACAGTGTTCAGGGATATATCAGAGAGTGTAGCACTCAAGCATTTTGCTCTGCCCCTTTCTTTTTTTTTGTTCTGATTCCCGACTCCCCTTTAAGACTTGATCCAGCAGCAGTCATTTGACACTTCTGCAAAAGATTGTGATGCCTTTGACAAATGTTCATTGAGAAAGCACTGAAAGCCTGGCTGCATTGTAATCAAAAGAAAATTACAGAGGTTTAACAAGATGTCAAGCAAGTGCTTTACAGAAAAGATAGGCAGGTTTGAATAGGTTTCTGCAGCAGCTGGCTAGGCATGATGTTTGACTAATGTACATAGTCATCTCTCATGTGGTCAATAAATTATGCCCTGGAAATAAAACACATGCTTTAGAAGTTTCTCTTGAGATAGAGGGGGAAAAGGAATAAAACATGTATAGTGTACTTATTGATAACAAGAAGTATGTAACTACTAGAGAACTAGAAACATGTCACACTACTTTTTCGTCATATACTCTCAATAGTATCAGAATTATATAAAGAAAGATTGATGGACCAGAGCTTAAAATAGTAAACATATCAGTGATAATATGAACATGTTTTCTAATAAATTCTAGTATCATAGCTTATTATCTCATGTATAGATAAAGTGTAAAATAAGTTGATATTTTTTAAGATGATTTGAAAACATAGCTATTTTTCATTTGCTCTACAACAATTTAAATTTAAGGCATCATATATGTAAGGTTTTAAGAGCCGAGCCAATAATCTGTAAATGTTGATAAAACTTTCGTGTGATTTCCTTCAACAATTTTAAAGTGGTAGTATTAAATTTTTACTAACAGATTTTTGTTGTTTAAATTAATTCAGTGGTGATTAATGGAGGAAAGGAAACACTGAGCTCCATTATTTCTTAAACCTAGTGGATTTAACAGTTTGGTAGTAACATTGGAAGGCAAAAATAACCTTTAAAAATAATGAAAACATTTTTGCTTTTAAATGTGTAATGATAGTTCTTTTATATTCTCTGTTAAGGGTCACTAAGATATGAAGGGTTGTTTTGAATTAGGCATGTTTTGATCTGATGCTTTATCTTGGTAAGAGATTCCACCTCTGACTGCAACTAGGTGCTTCTTCATACCTACCTTTTCCAAGGTAACGATGCCGAAGCCTGAGATGTTTCCTTAATAAAACAGCGCAAGCATGCCAAGCTTATCTTCTGTTTGGATCTAATCAGGCATGCTGATCATGCTCAGGCAAGAAGGCTGCTGGGTGGAAAGATGTCACAGTATTTGTTTTCTTGCAATATGTAAAGTGGGTGACTTTAAATTTTTTTATCGTCCTAATTATATATAATCATCACAGTTTTATTAATGCTTTGAATTTGATTGCTTATAGAATGTGAGTTTATACAATAGAATTTTTCTAAATTAAACTGTCCCACATTTCCTGTTAAACGGTAGGTGATGAAATTATACTTAAACTGTATTATCACATATTTCATTGAGAAATAAATCTAAGAGTCATACAGCAAACTCTATAGTAAAGCCTAAACTACCTACCTTCTCTTAGCCATCAGTATGAATAAATTGGAACATATGAAAAGATGTATTCTTACTCACGAGTGATATTGTCAGTAATTCTCATTTCCTTGGTTTGGGGACAGACGGATGGGTAGGGTTTTGTGTGTGTGCGTGGCTGTATGTGAGCGCAAATGTGTGTTTGAGGTTAATATACTCATCTTTTTTCCATAGTGCCTACCACAGCTGTGACAATAACTTCTTCAGCTGAGCTGTTCAAAACCACAATATCAACCACAAGCACTACTTCACAGAAAGGCCCCATGAGCACAACTGTAGCTGGATCACAGGAAGGAAGCAAAGGGACAAAACCACCTCCAGCAGTTTCTACAACCAAAATTCCACCTGTAACAAATATTTTTCCCCTGCCAGAGAGATTCTGTGAAGCGTTAGACTCCAAGGGGATAAAGTGGCCTCAGACACAAAGGGGGATGATGGTTGAACGACCATGCCCCAAGGGAACAAGAGGTATTTTCTATAAAATACCATGCGTACATTTTTCAGTTTAGTAACTAGGTTCTGTATTACAATGAAGTTATTTTATTTGAAGAAAGTGATGTTTACAGTAGCTAACTTTATTTTTGTGCTTTGGTAATATAACATCTATGGACAAAGTTTTTTAAAATGTAAAAGTCATTTAAGATCAGGCACTATAAATTACCTCTCCCTTTCAGAGACCTATGTCAAGCCTGAGATTTTTGCCCCAAGACTCTAGTGAGTCTTCCTTACAGCTGTCTTTCTCATTATAAGCATCACTTTGGATGAGTCCCAAGAAAATCAAGGGCTTTTTGTTTGTTTGCTGTAAATATATGGTATTTCTATGCTGACTTCATATTTACCATTTATAATCTGCATTATACCCTACTTTTTGTCAGTTATTGTCAAATACTTGCATTAGAGTTTATTCAAAATTTAACACGCAGAACAGGATCATCATAGCTGATTTCCCGAATGCATGCAGAAAAATGGTTTCAATTTCACTGTTGTTTTCTACATCTGTTGTAGGAACTGCCTCGTATCTCTGCATGGTTTCCACTGGAACATGGAACCCTAAGGGCCCCGATCTTAGCAACTGTACCTCACACTGGGTGAATCAGCTGGCTCAGAAGGTTGGTTGGAACCTTTTAATATGACACATTTGTGATTTAGGGCATTAACTTCTAACATAAATAATTTAGCTTTGTGTGTTAAAACCAGGTTTATTGCTCTTTGTTCAGTGTAAAAGTAAAAAAAAAAAAATTATGCATAGTTTTGTCTGTAAACTGTTTACTGAAAGTTACATATGTTTGGGGTATCTTGTTCTCTTTGTTAAGCTTTTAGTGAGTACATGCTTGTTAATTTCATTCATATTTGGTTCTGTTTCTTTTGATGTTCATAAGACAAACTGCATTGGCCTATTAAATCAAATAGGGATCATTAAGTTGGCAACTGAATCCACAGAATGCAAGCAGATGTTTATATCACACATGATTATGGTAGAATGAGTAAACTACTTTAAAAGGCATTAGTAACTTTAATATTACAGTGTAATGCAATGCCATTTTATTTTCTCCTCCGTCTACCTTTATGACGAATAAACATCAGATAATAACCCTCAGTATAATGCTGATTACATACTGATTTAAATTCTGTATCATTGGAATAAATAAGACTTTAAAATAACAATTTTAAATGGTTGCACTGAAATGAGAGAGATGGCTGAAATTTTTGAGAAAAGATTTTTTTTTCTTTTTTTTAAATGCCTGGTTTAGAATCGTGTGTGTGTGTGTTGATGATCTAAGAACCTTAAAACTTCTAAGATGAAGAGAAAGTTATCGGTTTTAATTAGTTGGAGAATTTAACATTTGCAGATTTTTTTCACCACAATGAAGATACTCAAGGAGAACCAGAAGCCGTAAACAGAACAGAAAATTTAAATGAGGTAATACAAATTGTCATTTCAGATCAGAAGTGGAGAAAATGCTGCTAGTCTTGCCAATGAACTGGCAAAACATACCAAAGGGCCAGTGTTTGCTGGGGATGTAAGTTCTTCAGTGAGATTGATGGAGCAGTTGGTGGATATCCTTGATGCGCAGCTGCAGGAACTGAAACCTAGTGAAAAAGATTCAGCGGGACGGAGTTATAACAAGGTAGGGAGAACTCTTCTGTTATATTGAATTAGACACTTGGTATGGCAGCTCTTGTCTTAACAGCAGTTGAGAGCCAAATCTTTGGTCCCGGGACATATATTTAGAGGCAAAATTTCTAATTTGGTTCATTTTTCCAAGGAAGAGTTACAGTTGAGAAAAGAGCAATGTGCCCTGCGCTCCCAAAAAAGTGTAAATGATGTTAATTACCTGATAGAGATCTTAGTTGGTGCCAAACTTTATCCATCTGATTGTGGTCAGTACTATCAGTTTATAATGCATTGTCTGCACCTGGAGAGATTACATGTTATACAGTCGATATACTTTGTATGTTAATACATGGAACTCTTACAGTTGCAGCAAAAATTGTGACACACGTAGAAATATTAGCCACTGAAATATTTCTTTCAATGGCACCTTTTGGAAGAAGGACAAGTTGCCGTCTCCAGGAATATATTGTTATCAGTGCCATTAATTTTTCCTGTTATGACAAAAGTTGGATTGCTACTTTTCATCACACAATAAGTGTTTATATTAGGTTCATAGGAACCCAAAATCTGTGCCTAATGTGGTTCTACCTGGTTAAATTTTTTTTTTTTTTTACTGCAGCATATATTTTGTCTCTTTTTGTCAACATATTTTAGATTAGTATACCTAATAAAATAGAATAAAAAACTGTAAATAAGCAGTTTTGGTGGTCAGTGCAGACTCAGACTCCAGAGGACTACTGCATATAAACTTCAACCTCTGGAACACCAGCTTAATTTTTGAGGATTTCTTCTTTCCTCATTTTCAGCAGATAAAAATCTAACCTCTGATTTTCTTTTCTTTTACTTAAAAGCTCCAAAAACGAGAGAAGACATGCAGGGCTTACCTTAAGGTATCTCTCCTGTGCTGTCACCCTGCTTTCTCCCTTCTTCAGCTACCTGCCACGCTTTATCATCTTGCTGCATGATCCAATGTATTTCAGTCTTTGATAATTATATAATGTGCCCCATATCAGCTGTACAAATGTTGGCTTTTCACAGGTATATTACTCTCAGAATAAGCGAATAATTTACTTTTAATGATTTCTGCTGTTTTTCCATTCATCCAAAAGTACACGAATTTTAATGAAATATCCTCTTAATTGGAAAGTAATTATGTAGTCTCTTTGGTTCCGGTTGTCATCTCTGTGGATTAAAAAACAACTTGAGTAAAACAGCTATGATATATTCTCGGCAGTTTATCATATCAAAGACTGTATAGTCATAATGTATGTGCATGAAAAAGTCACTGCTTTCTTATCTTTGTGGTATACTCTTAAATAAAATAGGCTTTATTCTGAAATTTTTAAGAGTCAGTTCTAGAATCAGGTCGATATGGGGATGAGTTACTAAAAATGAAATATAAATAATTTGACTGTGATATCTGTATATGTTACATACTGTTTTTTATCAAGCTAATAGGAACAGAAAGGCACTGTTGAGCTCAGAATCCCTGTCCACTCCAGCCGGGTTTTCTCCCTGGTATATCCGAGTAATAGGAAACATGCTGAGGCTAACAGTGGAACTATGCCGTAGTGGTTCTGTGTGATAGATCAAAATAATAATACCAACTTGCATTTTGTTTTGTTCTGTGAATTTTAGAAGTTCCTTTTGGGGAAATAGTTATTTTCTAACCTTACTCTTCAGGGGACCATAACAGTGGTAAATCAAACCTTGAAGAATGAATCCATATATTTTGACAGTAATAACAAAATAACTCTTGTAGTTTCTTAGACTAGAGATTATTTAAAAGCCATGACTTCACTAATTTTGGTTGACAAGGTCTAGAAAAAAATGACGTCTCACTAGTTAGTATTAGACATTGTTGAACCTGAGAACTTTACAAGAAAAGGTAGTAGGAAAGTCTATTTTTTGGTAATACTGGTCTGAAAGTCCCCTTTTAGCCTGTTTAATAGGGGCAGAGAAATAACTGCTGAAATCTGTAGAATTTTTTAAACTTCAGTGTTCAGTTCACCTTTAAGGTATTAGTGTATGAAATGTAATAATTGGTATGTTGCCCAGGACATACATCTCAGTTGGAAAAGAATAGCTTTTTTTTTTTTTCCTTTGGCAGAAAGAGACTACTTCAGGAATATGATTAGGCTAATGATCATTTTGATCCCACTAGACAAGTACAAATAGTAATAAATAAGGAGTGTTTCAAATTAATAAAAGCATGCCATTAGCAAGTTATGTGTACATGGAGTAAATTTCAGCATGACCTTAATTTCTGACCAGTGTCATTTTCAGTATGTCTCAAGTGAGCTTCTCTGTTCAGATAAGACTAATAAAACTCTTTAAATTACAAATCAGAAGCTGACTTACACTATGCAAATGAAGTGAGTTCCCACTTTGTGACAGAGGATTCATTTGTGACTTAGATTAGAGAGAGGCTCCAGTCTGTATTTCTTGGTGACTAATGAATCTGGCCTCCGCAGACCAATTTCTGTTACACTCTAGTTAATGGCTGCAGCAGTATCAGTGTGAGTATTTTGACTATTCTATCTCCCATTAGAGGGAGAAAAAAAGCCTTTAACGCCACTTGGAAGTATCTTCCACCTGCCAGGAAGGTCGTGGTGGCTCACAAGGCAGACAGAACGAGGATATTAAGATGGATTAAGCTAATTAATCTTACTCTGACAGTAGCTTCAAACAGCTTTCCCCCCATTCATATAGTACCTCACGCTAGCAATTTTTATTGTTTTTTCTTTTTGTACAATGTGTGTTCTTTTTCTTCAGTGATTACCAGTATATCAGAACTATGTGTTTATGGGCATAATGACACATTATGACTGGGTGAATGGAGTAGAGTAAATAAACTTAGTGATTTCACTTTTCCAAAGCATAGTGCGTAGCTACAGAGTGTTTTAGTATAAGATCCTGCCTGCAGTTGATTAACTGAGTTATATTTTATTTAATGTTATTTTGTGTAGCAATAAATTAAACCTACGTATGTGAATATTTACAACTTGGGTGTTTATGAAGACTTGATTCCACTTTCCTGTTTTCTTTAACTTATCAGTAGAGGCTTTAATTTTGATTCCTTTCTTTATCCCTTTAAAAGCAGATCATTGTTGATGAACTAAAGTATATGCTCAAGTGTTTTTTAGCTGGACAGAGAATTGGAAGAGTGAAAATGTTCACAGATAATTGATGAACTTTAATGCTATCTTTTTGTTTTGTTTTGTTTTTTTCAAATGATTGTAAGTAGACAGTGTCTATAAGGAATAATTTTGGTTACTATTTTAGTTGAGATTCCAAAAAATAATATAGTTTAATTTTCAAGCATACATATTAATTTACTCCAAAGACATTAGTATTTTTGGTTTAGAATATTCAAATCTTGAGATTATAAATAGGATGACTTTAGTAGTTTTGACTCTACCTGTAAGAGTAATGTCTCCGATTAAGAGCTGACACAGGTGGTTGTCAACTGTCAACAATTGAGGTGTGATTAAGTAAATAGAAACAATCCACCTTTCTACACTTACTCTTTGTAATCAAATAGCAGTCTGTTAATCTTCAGTCAGTCCTGTTTTAAAATGGTCCAGGTATATTTTAAAATGGACCAGATATATGTTGTCTAGGTGTTCTTCCATCTTGAAGTAAGAGGAAATCATCATGACAGATAAATATTACGATTGTCACTCGTCAGCAACTGAAAATCACTTTGGTTCTAAAAGCAGTCAAAACTAATGATAGTTTTCTAATGGATACAGGCAATTGTTGACACAGTGGACAACCTTCTGAGACCTGAAGCTTTGGAATCATGGAAACATATGAATTCTTCTGAACAAGCACATACTGCAACAATGTTACTCGATACACTGGAAGAAGGAGCTTTTGTCCTAGCTGACAATCTTTTAGAACCAACAAGGGTCTCAATGCCTACAGAAAATATTGGTAAGTGAATCTACTGTCAAGTTTAATTTTGATTTGGAATATTCATATCTAAGAGGATGATGTTTCCATTCCGAATCTATTATTTCCCAGTGCCGTACTTCTTTTTTGTCAAATTATTTTTGTCTGTTAGCAAGAGAAATTATTGTTCACACTTGCTAAAATTAATGAAAAAGCCAAACTCTATCCTGTGTTTTACAAGTTGGTTTTGTGTGTGTGTGTTTCCAATTGAAAATCATTAACGAAAAGTATTAGAGTGCTTAAATACTAGAATGTAGATTTTAAAGTAATGAAAGTGCTTGCTATGAAACTGTGGCAAATGCTTTACCATTTTATATAGTATGTTCCCAGTGAATTTAAATTATTTTATGGAATGCCTGCTGTCAGTCAGATATTTTAGCACACAGAACTTGAGTCAGATGTTTATATTAAACATAACTGCCTTCAGGTGAAAATGTGGTCAGTGAACTACATCTCCCACAATGCAGAACATCCATGCTTCATAGATTGCAGAATAGCTACAGATAGTGTAGCATAATTAGAATTCAAATGCTAGCACTGAGAGGTAGGGATTCACTTGTGAGAAATATTTGAAAGAAATAGAGTAAAATTTTATTAATTTAGGTTTGAACAATTTAGAATTGTTAATTATTTAGTGAGGTTGAATTCAGGTGAAGTTAACAGTATACCTTAGTTAGTGAAGTAAAAAGCTTCCCAAGCATAAATGTAGAAGAACTCAAAAGGGACACAGACTACATTTCTACCAGAAGCAGTGCTAACTTCATTAGGGCAGCAGATATTGAATGAAGACTTACTATCCGGGATGCCATGTCTTTAATGCCTAATTATGCCTTATTGTGCCTGCCTAAGTCATGGGACTTTATATAAAAAATGCAGATCAAAGGGGTATATAGAAGAAATGGACATAAATCAAATTGGCACCTATATTTGAATTCAAAACCTTAAATTTATTTTATGTAAGTGAATTTTTAAAAGGAAATGAAATATTTTAAAACTAATTTGTGCTTATTTACTTTGAGGTTTGGGAATGAAAAATCAGTAATTACTGAAGTGGCATATTATGACCTCAATTTGTTTTCTAAATATTCTGAAAATTACTTAAAAAAAAAAACAAAAACAAAAAAAACACTAAAATTCCCTTGTTATACCTCTTCAATTGTGCAAGAAAATTTGATGGGCCAGGTTCACATCTATGCTCCCATCAGCATTACATACATAGAACATACTGTAGTTATAGATCCAAGATATTTTTATTCCACTTTGAGATATATTCTGAACAATTAAATGTCCAGGAATACATTTTTTCTAGTACCTATGGTTTTCAGAGTTCTAAACCATTATTTTTCACTGGGCACAGTGGCTCATGCCTATAATCCCAGCACTTTGGGAGGCCGAGGCAGGCACATTGCTTGACTCAGGAGTTCGAGGCCAGCCTGGGCAACATGGTGAAATCCCATCTTTACAAAAAATACACCAAGAAAAAAAAAATAGCCGAGCATGGTGGCACATGCCTGTAGTCCCAGCTGCTTGGGAGGCTGAGGTGGGAGGATCACCTGAATCCAGGGAGGGAGAGGTTGCAGTGAGCTGAGATCATGCCACTGCACTCCACCCTGAATGATGGAGTGAGACCCCAACTCAAAAAATAAATAAAAGTTAATTAAATGAAACTAAAGGATTATTTTTCATATTGATCTTTTTTCATTTTTAATTAAAAAACACTTTGGATTGGGAGGCCGAGGCGGGCGATCACCTGAGGTCAGGAGTTGGAGACCAGCCTCAACATGGAGAAACCCCGTCTCTACTGAAAACACAAAATTAGCCGGGTGTGGTGGTGCATGCCTGTAATCCCAGCTACTCGGGAGGCTGAGGCAGGAGAATTGCTTGAAGCTGGGAGGCGGAGGTTGCGGTGAGTCGAGGTTATGCTATTGCACTCCTCCAGCCTGGGCAACAAGAGTGAAACTCTGTCTCAAAAAGAAACAAAAACAAACAAACAAACAAAAACACTATGGAGAGATTGGCATTTCTAAAATAATGCCTGGTATTAACTAGTCTAAATGCTGATTATCCAACAATTACCAATATGAAAGTCATTTTACGGCCAGGCACGGTAGCTCATGCCTGCAATCCCAGCACTTTGGGAGGCCGAGGCGGGCAGATCGCCTGAGGTCAGGAGTTCAAGACTAGCCTGGCCAACATGGTGAAATCTCGTCTCTACTAAAAATACAAAAAATCTGGGAGGCCGAGGCAGGTGGATCACCTGAAGTCAGGTGATCCTGACTGCCAGGAGTTCCCAGCCTGCCCAACATAGCGAAAGCCTGTCTCTGCTAAATGTACAAAGAGTTAGCCGGGCGTGGTGGGGGGTTCCTGTAATCCCAGCTACTCGGGAGGCTGAGGCAGAAGAATCCCTTGAACCTGGGAGGCAGAGCTGAGCTGTGATCACGCCATTACACTCCAGCCTGGGCGACAAGAGGAAGACTTGGTCTCAAAAAAAAAGTCATTTTACATATTCTAATAATAATTGTGTCTTTTTTATTTCCAAAGTATAAACAGTTTTTTTTGGGGGGGAAAGGGCCCTGATTTACTATGAGGAAAACATTCACCTTTTTCCTAGGACTTGTTCTATTTTCAGACATGAGGACTAAAATAGCCTATTATTTCTCTATGTTCCCAGTCCCCTGAGGACATGGCTATAATGTCTTAGGTTATTAAAACTATTTGATTTTCCTCCTTAGTGATTTCTTCTTAAATTCTTGGTTTAACTTCATAACATGATTTACCCTTATAATACATGACTCCATAAAATGATATAATTTTATCTATTATAATGACATCTTTTGTGACATTTAAAACTTGGAAGTATAATTTAAAATATGCAATAAGAGCACCTGTTTTAAGTGTATAGTTTGATGGAGTATGGCAATTGTACACCCTTATAATCGTCAGCATGGTGATATTTCTGTGTCCTCAGATGGACCCTGCATAATCCTTTGCAGTCATTCTCCTCTGGCCCTAAGCCATAAACACATCAGAAATCACTGATGTGCTTTCTATCCATGTAGATAAGTTTTGCTTTTTCTAGGTCTTCAGTTAAATGGAATCATACGGTGTGTAGTATTCCTTCTGATCTTATTGCTTTTATGCAGAGGAATATTTTTGAGATTTATCCATATACATGGGAATGTCCATAGTTTAATCCTTTTTATTGCTGAGTATTATCCATCGTGAGGACATACCACAATTTGTGTATCTACCCACTTGTTAGACATTTGGATTTTTTTCCACTTCTTGGCTGCCATTTTTCCAAGTGGTTGTACCATATTAAACTTGAACTGCAACATATGAGAGTTCCAGTTGCTCCACATCCTCACCAATATTTAGGATTGGCAGTCATTTTATTTTTAGTGGTTCATGGAGGCATCTCATTGTGGATTTATATTGCATTTCTGTGATTGCTATGTAACATTTTGCTGATAACTTCTTTTCATGTGTTTATTGTCCATTCAAATATCTTTTTATGAAGTGTTTGTTCATATCTTTTGCCCATTTTCAATTGGGTTGTTTGTCTCATTAAATAAGTTATGAAGATTTTTTGTATATTCTTCTTATAAGTATTTTTGTCAGATACATGCGTTCTGGATATTTTCCCTCCAGTATGTGACTTTATTTTCTTTGTATCTTGGGAAGAGCAGAAGTTTTAATTTTAATTTTAAAAATTCCCCCTACTGAGCTTTAGCAGCATCTGGCTAATCCTGTTCTACTTACTCCTCTCACTCTTGTAATATTTTATTTTATTTTTTTTTGTTTTTTGTTTTTTTTTTTTTTGAGACGGAGTCTCGCTCTGTCGCCCAGGCTGGAGTACAGTGGCCGGATCTCAGCTCACTGCAAGCTCTGCCTCCCGGGTTTACGCCATTCTCCTGCCTCAGCCTCCCGAGTAGCTGGGACTACAGGCGCCCGCCACCTCGCCCGGCTAGTTTTTTGTATTTTTTAGTAGAGACGGGGTTTCACCGTGTTAGCCAGGATGGTCTCGATCTCCTGACCTCGTGATCCGCCCGTCTCGGCCTCCCAAAGTGCTGGGATTACAGGCTTGAGCCACCGCGCCCGGCCACTCTTGTAATATTTTAAAGCAAATTGTAAAATCCTATCATGATTACTATAAGAAACCTTATATGGATATATCCAATACTCTTTAGAAAACCGCAATATCATTATCACACTTTAAAAAATTAACAAAATCATTTCAAAAGATAACAAAAGTGTGTTCACATTTTCATAAATTTATTAATACTTGGTTGAAATCAGGATACAAGTCCAAGTAGTAAATCTGATAGATATATCAGTTGAGTATTTTTTTTTTTTTTTTTTTTGAGAAAGAGTTCCCCTTGTTGCCCAGACTGGAGTGCAATGGTGCGATCTTGGCTCATTGCAGCCTCTGCCTCCTGGGTTCAAGTGATTCTCCTGCCTAAGCTTCCCGAGTAACTGGGATTGCATGTGCTCACTACCATGCCTGGCTAATTTTGTATTTTTAGTTGAGACGGGATTTCACCATGTTGGTCAGGCTGGTCTTACACTCCTGACCTCAGATGATCCACCCACCTCGGCTTCCCAAAGTGCTGGGATTACAGGCATGATCCACCACGCCTGGCCAAGTATCTTTTCATTAAAAGTTATTTTTCCTTGCATGGTAAGAAAAATATTTTTTAAACATTTTTTGTTTTTCTTGAGGAAGTCAGGTGGGTGATTTTTCTTGTAGACTTTGTTACATTCTTGGTTTGTCTTATTTCATCCGCAGTGCATCATTTAACTCTGCCTGTTATGCTGATGGTTAGATTCAGAGGCATGATCATGCTAGGTTTAACTTTTTGTTTTTTTAATTTAACAAGAACTTTCTATTGCATCATATCAACAAGCACATAATCTTTGGTTTTATTTCCTTGTGATTTTCAGATTGGTTCCATGGTTTAGATGTTATCAGCCTGATCCATCCATTGTAAAATTCTCTTTTATTTATTGTCTTTTTTTTTTCTTTTTTCTTTTTTTGAGCCAGAATCTTCCTCTTTTGCCCAGGCTGGAGTGCAGTGGCATGATCTCAGCTCACCGCAACCTCCGCCTCCCAGGTTCAAGTGATTCTCCTACCTCGGCCTCCCGAGTAGCTGGGATTACAGGTGCCTGCCGTGATGCCCTGCTAATTTTTGTATTTTTAGTACAGACAGGGTTTCACCATGATGGCCAGGCTGGTCTTGAATTCCTGATCAGGTGATCCACCTACCTCAGCCTCCCAAAGTGCTGGGATTAAAGGTGTGAGCCACCGCCCCGGCCTCATTTATTGTTTTAATGAGCTGAGTGGCCAGCATGATTTTTATCATCACTTTAGACTTAGTTAGATTGTGGTAACAAAAACCCCAAAGTCACAGCTGCTTACAACAACAAAGGTTTACTACTCCTTTGTGCTGCATAATTATTGAGACTGGGCTTCAGCTCTGCTTCCTGTCATCTTCGGTTCTGCTCCGTGTTGTTTTTCTTCTGGGACCCAGGCCGATAGAGCAGCTCCTGCCCATAAAGGTGCAAGTCTCCTGGTAGAGGTCATAGTTCTTCCTCTTTCCTCTCATTACAGCCACTACTTGCTGAGGAATTTGCAAAATAGTAAGATAAATATATTAAAATTCTGTCTACAGTATTGGCTGAGTGAAACTTTGGCTCTCCAATGAACCAAGTGTATTCATGTTCAGAAAATCTATTGAATAAGGCATATATTATTTCAAGCATACAGAAAGTACAGAGGATAGCATAACATCCGTGTACCAGTTACTCAGCTGAGCCACATATTGGTATTTTACCATATTTGCTTCAGATTTTTTTGGAAAAAGAAAATCATAGATAATGTGGAAGTTCCCAGGATTGCCTCCTTCCTGATCATACCATGAAGGAGGTAGCTGTCATCTTTATTATTTAGCATGAATAAGCTTAAGAAAATTTGCTTTGTAGGTATGTACATTGAATACTTTTCAGGTTTTTAACATTAATTTCAAACTATAAATGTAATTGTATAATTTTCTTTTTTTTTTGAGACTTGAGTTTTGCTCTTGTCATCCAGGCTGGAGTGCAATGGCACAATCTCGGCTCACTGCAACCTCTGCCTCCTGGGTTCAAGAGATTCACCTGCCTCAGCCTCCTGAATAGCTGAGACTACAGGCATGAATCACTATGCCTGGCTAATTTTTTTTGTATTTTTAGTAGAGCTGGGGTTTCACCATTTTGGCCAGGCCAGTCTCGAACTCCTGACCTCAGGTGATCCTCCTGCCTCAGTCTCCCAGAGTACTGGGATTACAGGCGTGAGCCACTGCGCATGACCATAATTGTATAATTTTCCCTTAGCATTCTATTTTTTATATTTGTATATGGTGACATGTGTATCTGTAGTTCATTTGATCTGTTTCTAAGAATGTACCAGAATTAACTGCTAATAGACATTTTAGTGGCTTCTGCTTTTTTCCTGACAGAAGGAAAACTGTAATGAAAGTTTCTGTATGCCTTCTTGCTCCAATGTGTGCCTTTCTAGACATACATGCGCACATACATGTGTGCGCGTACACACAGACAGACACACACCCTAGAAATAGAATTTTTGAGCGGTAGAGCATACCCACCTTCAGCTTTACTAAATACTGCCAAATTGCTCTCTGCCTTCTTTTACCGATTTACTTCGTCACCGGTAATACCATTACTAGTTTTGCAAACACTTTATTATTGACCTAACTTTTGCCAATCTAATGAGTTTGAATTGGTTATGTTATTGTTCTAATTTACAGTTTCCTTGATTGCTTCATGTTGATTTTTTTTAACAGATTTATTACCTATTTTAGTTTTCTCTCCTATGAATTTGTTATTTACAACTTCCTCCTTTTTGATTTTTTCTTTATATTTCTGTGTATGCTGGACACTAATCTTGTAAAGAGTCTATAGTTTACAGATATTTATTTTGTCTGGGCTTTCTCTTTTTATCTTTTTAAAGGAATCTGTTGTTTCACATAATGAGTCAGATTTATCAGTCTGTTCTTTTAGTGTTGGTACTCTTGGTATCTTGTTTAAGAAATATTTTCCTTTTGGCTTTCTACTTAGGAAAATATTCTCTACATTAAGTTTATAAGGATCTTATACTTCCCTTGTAAATGATAAACCTCTGCTTTTTACAGTTATGTCTCTAATCTACCTGAAATTTATTTTTAATTACGATATTATATGAGACAGGCAGCTAATTTGATTTTTCCCCATATGAATAACCAGTTCCTTGTATACGTTTAGTGAGTAATCCATTTCTCTCCCTAATGATTTTTAATGATGTCTTACATGTTAGCAGTGTCTATTACTTGCTGCTTTGGTTTTTTCAGTAATATTAATATCTGTTGAGTCTTTCAACCTTGCTCCTTGAGGAACTGCTTTGGCTGCTTTTGGCATGTTTCTTCTATATGAATTTTAAATCAGTGGATCAAGTTCCAGACACAAAATCTTGTTGGAATTTTGATTAAAATTGGACTGAGTTTGTAGATTGATTTTGAAAGAGGTGCCAGATTGAACTGCTGCATTCTCCCAAATAAGACCATTATGTAATTCCTCATTTTTTCTTAGGTCTTCTTATAAAGTTATATATTTTCTTATTTTAGTGTCTTGCACTTTTAAAATCAGATTTGTTCCTAGATAACTTATACTTCTTGTTTTATTATAAATAAGATCACTTTTAAATTACATATTCTAATTGTTTGTTGTTTGGTGTATAGAAACACAATTGATTTTGCTCATAGCAGCTTTGCTAAATTCTTAGTACTTCTGGTAGTTTATCATTAGAGTCCCTCATGATTACTAGGTAGTTAATTGTGTTTACTGTAAATGTTACTTGTTTTTTCCTTTATACCTTTTATTTGCTTTTCTTGAATTACTGCATTAGGCTAGGTCCTCTAGTATAATGCTCAATAAAACCTGTGATAGAGATCATTTTGACTCTAAAAGCAATGCTTCCAGAGTTTTTCAATATTGTTTGCTATATACATTTTGGATACATAAAGGTGTAGCCTTTATCTGATAAGAAAACTTCTGTCTGGACAAGGAGTTTTTCTTTAATTCGTCTTTTTTGTGTGTGATTTTTTTTTTTACATTAAGTGGATGTTGAAATTTATTTCTGTGAATACTTTAAAATTTTCTCTATTTGATCAATTATATGAATCCATTTTCTAATGTATTAATTTCTATATGTGTTTTTTAACTTAATTTAGTAATAAATGTAATTTGTTCAGGATATTATAAAGTGTGTGTATATTTTATTAAAGATTTTTTGCATCATTTTAATGACTGAAAGTATCCTATAATTTTTTGTGAAATGAGTTAGGGATACATCTTTTTCTATTTTCTGAAACAGAAAATAGAAATCTTATTTAAAATTCAGTATATATTTATCAGTTGAGTTTTTGAATGGTAATAAACTATTATGGTTTTTAATTTCTTTTAGTCAGTTTTATTTTTCTACAAAAATTTCTATTGTCTTTTAAAAATTTATTGATATAAATTTATCTATTTGTTGGTATAAAGTTCATTATTGCATTTTCTTATGGAAGTAAATAGCTTGAAATATCTACTAAGAGCTGTAGTAATGATCTTACTATTAACAATTTAAAGCTTTTTCTTTACTATGAACATTATTTTTTAAATTCTAATAAGTAAATTTCTGTTTAATGAAATTAAAGTTGGATAAGTAAATATTTGTTTAATGAAATTAACACTTTGTACATGTATATCTATATTTGGGATGATTCATGAAAACTCAGGATTTTCTTCTTTCATCTTGTCTTGTTTTAAGATATGATAGCCTCTTTCAGTGTGAGGAAGAATCAGTTACTTTCATCAAACTTCTTCCCCCTTTCCTCCCTGCCCCAACACAGAGACTGATTTGAGAACAGTTTATCCATCTACCCACCTGCTTAATCTTTCCAAACATATATCAGTAAAATAAGTGTATCAACCAGTTTCTGCAGCTGATAGAATTTTAGCAGTTACATGATGCTCGTTATAAATTTGTATTTCAGGGTTTGACATGTGGTTTAATTGCTTATAAAAATTTATGAATGTTATATTATTATATTTACAACCTAAATATAGATGTATTTTACAAAACAAAGTTGCAGAAGACAAAAAAATTAGTATCCAAGAATTACTGTACAATGGTATGAAATGATTTTTGTAAAAAGAAAAAGGGGATTGTAGGTGAATAGCTGATAGGCGATACAGACATTAGAGACATTAAAGAGGGTGACATTCAGAAAAAAAATATGGACTGTATTTTTTGAACATCTTTGTAGAATACATAGTTTTAAAATTTAAATATCAGAAATCAATGAATTTTCCATATAATTCCTTAGATTTCATCAATAAAATATTAATATTGTAATTATTAATATAAGATAGTTAACTCCTATAAAAGCAATATACTTTTCCATTCCTTTTAAAATCCAAATAAATGTTGATATAAAATAATGACAATCTGTATTGGGATTCCCAGTAGACAGTAAGCATTTGTATTGTTAGTGGTTACTATTAATTATATTTTTGAAATGAAGTTAGCATTGGCATCTTGGTCAGGTAGATGGTCTCAGTGTTTTGTATTGACTTGTTTTCCTTAAGTGTTTTTCAATTTCGATACTTGGTTTGAATATTTGAAATTTGGTTTAGACTGCAGTGGTTATCACACTCTTGCTGTAAAGGTCCAGATAGTATATATTTTATGCTTTGCAAGCCATGGTGGTCTCTTTTGCAGATATTTAACTGGTATTGTAGCACTAAGGAAGCCATAGGCAATACACGAATGAATAAACATGATTGCGTTCCAATAAAACTTTATTTACAAAAACAAATGGCATGACTGGCTTGGCCTGCAGGTTCTATTTTGCCCAATTTGAATATGTAAAGATTGAATAGTGAGAATTAATGGGAAATTTTAACATAATGGCATTTTCATAATAAATATATTCTTCTGGGCTATTTTTAGAAATTAGAAAAAAAATGTATTACTGCAAACTTGACCTGTGTAATTTTTCATATTAAAGTAGATCATAGATAGAAATAGATGTATAGATGCCATAGAGGCATTCAAATTTGTACTTATTAGTTTTACCACTGCCAAAAAATGGTCATTGAAAAGTTACTTAATATAAAGAGCCAAAAAATATCAATTTGAAATATTTTTGCTTAGCTTCATGATTTAAATACAAAACCTTGAAAGTTACATACTATTAATTCATACACTGTTCATACTTACAGGCTAACAGATTGGTATTAGTTCATGACAAAAGAGATAAAAATACGAAGAAGGTATTAGAATGACAATACAAATTTTTTTTTGAGAAGTGAATGTTTAAGACTTAAGAGTAATTTGGTTTTTTGTTCACGATTTTTGTTGAAACCTAACAGTAAAATTTTGTAAGTAGACAAAAAGAAAACAGTAGTTTCCATACAGTTATCATTTGCCACCTTAGTTAAATCTAAAGAATCATCCCCACCCCCTTCCTTTATCTTTTGCCTCATCCAGTCCTGGAAGTTGCCGTACTCAGTACAGAAGGACAGATCCAAGACTTTAAATTTCCCCTGGGCATCAAAGGAGCAGGCAGCTCAATCCAGCTCTCTGCAAATACCGTCAAACAGAACAGCAGGAATGGTAAGATGGAAGTCTTTTAAAAATTGACAGTTTCTGTTGTTGTTCAAAAACCTATTAATTCTAAAATGCATTTGACTCCTTATATAACCAAAAAACGACTGACCATTTTAAAATCAGATTTAAAACAATGCCTTAGGACTTTATCATTTCATTCCTATTTTATCTTAATTTATTATCAAGCATGTTTTTTGTACATCATGTGACTATTTTTAACCTTCCTAGGGCTTGCAAAGTTGGTGTTCATCATTTACCGGAGTCTGGGACAGTTCCTTAGTACAGAAAATGCAACCATTAAACTAGGTGCTGACTTTCTTGGTCGTAATAGCACCATTGCAGTGAATTCTCACGTCATTTCAGTTTCCATCAATAAAGAGTCCAGCCGAGTATACCTGACTGATCCTGTGCTTTTTACCCTGCCACACATTGATGTAAGTTAATGTATGCTAATGAAGTAATGGAAGATTATAAAAGCAGAAAGAAAGGAAAGCAAAACTGAGGTGCTGGGGATGGGGAGAGAACTGGGGAGATGGGAGGGAGGAAAGACAAGACCTTTCCATTTGAATTTTAAATGTTGGACTGGGTCAGAGACACAAGTTTATTTAAGGCTGTGAACATAAATGAGCTTGGTTCAGTGATTATTAGAACTTAAGTGTATTCTTAATGAAAGCTAATTCAGTAATCAACAGGAAAATGTAAATGACTCTAATTTGTTTTCAAATGAAAATTAACCCTTACCTTACTTAGCAGCAGGATAGCTGAGTATTAACTCTTAGGACTCTGCCTTTTCTGTGGCAAAATTTTTTTCATTAGTTTTACTGATCATGTTTGACACAACTGTTTACTAAGTATTGTGTTTTAAAAAAACAGTTGAGGAGATGTGATTCCTCTGCTGTACCTTAGAATGCAAGTTGATACTTAAGTAACTATACTGTATTGGAGGATTGTCTACAGAATGTTTGGCTGTTATGGTAAGTAGAGTGAATAAATGCCCACAGATAAAAAAGTGGATCTCCAAATAGGCAAAGAAAAATAAATTTGTGTGGTTACAGTACTCATACCAGCTTCAGTTGATTGACTCTTAAGAGCTTTTAGGTACTAACAATATGATTTACATTGTTGCTAGTGTATCTCTTAGAACTAACCAAAAATGGGCCCAAAATAGAACATGGATTTTTAAAACATTTGGTCCTTATAGAATTTTCTCAGAACACATTTATGGCTCTAATTTTATCAGAAAGGAAAAAAAAATGATTCTAATATACCATCAATATGTAAAATCGTAAAATAGAAATTGTAATTGTGTAAAATGGGTCTTGGTAATTTAGAGTAAACTTTCGGACTGCCTCGTATAACATAGTCCACAAATTGCTGATGAAAAACTTTATAGTCTGAAACATGCAAAGTTTAATCTAAATTACCTTTTACACATATTAAACAATTGCTGTTGCCATCTTAGAGTATAAAATCCTAATTTTATCTTGTCATTTTATTTCCCAGCCTGACAATTATTTCAATGCAAACTGCTCCTTCTGGAACTACTCAGAGAGAACTATGATGGGATATTGGTCTACCCAGGGCTGCAAGCTGGTTGACACTAATAAAACTCGAACAACGTGTTCATGCAGCCACCTAACCAATTTTGCAATTCTCATGGCCCACAGGGAAATTGCAGTAAGTATTTGCACTTCTAATTAGTAGCAGAGAAAAACCTCAGAGATTCAAAACAGCTTGTATAACAGTCCCGTTCTTTGGGTGCTTATCGTAACTAAAAAGCAAACAAAGTAATGTTGATTTCTAATTGTTTCTACATTGTCCATAAATTTTAAGAAGTCTTGGCACTGTTATCATTACTTCTCAAAATCATATGCTGTAACTTCATAGACTTGTAAGTTTTCCTCCTTGGGGCAGGTGCTTGGTAGAGGCAACAGAAGATTTAAATAATGAGCAGCAATAGGTCATACAAAAGAGACAAAAGGCTCTGGAGTTTAACATGCCCTTCCCATCTTGAATGTTTGAATCTTAATTTTACAACTTTTCCTTTAAGTTTCCTAACTACTTTGCACGTTGTGCAAAGCTGTGTCTTTTGAAAAGTCAAAATGGCTTCTGGAATATGTCTCAGTGTTCTTTCTGTGATGAAGAGAATGACAGCCAGAAGACAGAAATATTTTAGAAGTGTAGCATTTCAGTCTCAGATCTGTTGTGTGTGTCAACTCTCAATATGTAAGCATACAAAACCCCAAGGAGAAAATAAAACTTAAAATTGGCCTATGTGTTAGTTTGGAAAATCATTAAAATGTCAATTATTTTTTAGCATGAATAAGTATTCTTTATTCTGTTATGTAAATAGTCTCCATGTGTTTATGTAGTTAATTCAGCCATACTTTGAAATCATTAGGCTCTTTTATTGTTTTCTAGGTAAAATCTTCCTCTCTCATAGATCACTTTTTTAAGTATAAAAGGCAATAATAATATTGAATGCTATTATATGATTAAAATTTATTTTTGGTATTGAGCCTTTTTTGAACACATATGAATGGTATTTTTCAAAGAGTTCAGTAGTAAAAGATGAACTGTACATGTGAAAGTTGTCTTTCTTCTAGTTGATGTAATGCAGGAATACTAATGTTCCTCATATCTTTTTATTTTCAGTATAAAGATGGAGTTCATGAATTACTTCTTACAGTCATCACCTGGGTGGGAATTGTCATTTCCCTTGTTTGCCTGGCTATCTGCATCTTCACCTTCTGCTTTTTCCGTGGCCTACAGAGCGACCGAAATACTATTCACAAGAACCTTTGTATCAACCTTTTCATTGCTGAATTTATTTTCCTAATAGGCATTGATAAGACAAAATATGCGGTAAGCACCAGTTGAGTTAATTGACCTTAGATCTCTGAAAATTATTTTATTAGGTGTGAGGTAACATATGATACTGATATTAATGTTTGACCTTGTAACTTAATACAATTGATAGGGCAATATTGAAAGACAATTTGTAGTAAATTAAAAGACTGCCCAATTATTAAGTGATATTATGAATTAATTCATTTTGTATATTAAGATACAGTCGAATTTTCTGTGTTTTGTTAAGACACATAATTTTAATAGAAGAATGCTAGGATACAGAAATACAAAGATCCTATTTTAAAAATTCTTATTTTGCTTTACATAGTCATTCTGACCAATGATCCTTTCATTGTATTTAGAGCAATTTATTCATCATCATGAGTTCTTAATATCAGAAAGAGAACTTAATTAGTTAATGCTTCACCCTATATTCATCTGCACTTACATAATTTAAGAATGCTCCAGATATGACAGGAAAATAATCCTAGGTAATTAGAGCTAGGATTTTGTCATTAGAGCAAAATTTTAAAATTCCATTATAGAAAAAAATAGAAATAATATGTTTGCAAACAACACTTCTAAAGACTTGTGAAGCAAATAATCTACAAGTGGAATATTCAGATTTCGTAACAGATAATTCACAAATTATGAAGTTTTCTTATTTGATATTTAATCTCACTAAAAAATGTTATAGTAATATTCTACCTTGAAACCTAGTACACTTGGCGTTATACTCTGTGAACATGATAATCTCCAGATTTGGCAGGGATTTTAGCTTGTTTCCACTTATGAAAAACATGTTTTGAGCAAGCATTAGGTTACTCTGAATAATGTATTTTTGAAATAATAGCGATTTCTCTTAGTGAGTATTTTATAGTTTGGAGTGGGCTATTTTTATTCATGAGTTTTCTTTTGTGTTTTTTGTTCTTTTCCTCTATAGATTGCATGCCCAATATTTGCAGGACTTCTACACTTTTTCTTTTTGGCAGCTTTTGCTTGGATGTGCCTAGAAGGTGTGCAGCTCTATCTAATGTTAGTTGAAGTTTTTGAAAGTGAATATTCAAGGAAAAAATATTACTATGTTGCTGGTTACTTGTTTCCTGCCACAGTGGTTGGAGTTTCAGCTGCTATTGACTATAAGAGCTATGGAACAGAAAAAGCGTAAGTAATTGCAAGCGACCTGAGTGTTTTTCAAGTGAATAATTTTTTAAAGCCTGTTAGCTGTCAGTGAGGGTCCCTGACAGATTAAAATAGCATCTGAAAGCTTTATTGGTAAGAGAATGGGCATACCGTGCACAAATTACAATCAAGTCTTTTGTAATTTTCTGGGTTCAGAGGATTTGTACTCTGGCAAGGCAGATTCTAAATTATGGACTTTCTTTTTAACACAAAAGATTGACCTGAAACAAATTGAAAAGTAAATAACTTTTGGCCTTAGAAAGATATTAAGTAAAATTCTTCTGAACTTAAAGCATCTGACAGGTTTAACTACTCAGTGTTAAGCTAATGCTTCATTAGCTCTCTTTGTGCAGCCAGCCCTCTAGCTAACTCTCATTCTGAATTGTGACAGTAGCACATTCCATCCCATATGTTTTACTTTGATAATATTTTATCAGGCAGTTTGAAAGGATTAAAATAAGTCACCGTCTTTCATTTATAAAAGTATAGATATTTACAGAAAGTGACAGAAGGTAGACATAGTCATGTTTCTAAGGATTTTATTTGCTAGAGGCATGAATTTGCCTTCCAATTCTGTTTATTTTTTTCCTTTGATAAAATTAGTTATATAAAGATTCTGTGGACTAAAGAAAGCTTTTTGACTGTACAGATGATGAAAGACAAATAAAAGAAATTCAGTGGGGATTCCGTGTTACATGAAAAATGAACTACTAAGTAAAATCTGTCTTAATAAGTTTATGCATCATTTACTCTAATACTGTGTGAGTTCCGTGCTTTGATTTCCTTTTCTAGTATTTATCCATTCCTAGTGGAGGTATTACATATCTGCTATACTGTTTTGCAACAAGCATAACATCTGAACAGTTTTTGGGGGGTCTGTTACGTTCCATAGGGTTGAGCACTTTAGCTCAGACAGATCTGAAAGGCAAATTTTGAAAATTATATGTAAGACTTTAAAATGATGAGACAATTTGTAATACTGAGTTTCAAGTCTTTATAGAGAAATCTGAAGTCTTAAGGATTCAATGGTGGAGTGGTGTTTATTGTTTTCCCCATACAAGCACGATTTTGTATGCTTTTATCAAATACGAAACCAGCAGGTCGAAGTAAATAAATTACTATCCTTTGTTAAGTCAAAGCCAACTCAGAATTATTAGAGGTCTTGCACATGATAAATGAATTTTCAAAGGCAAATGTAAAGATAGTTTTGTTTGTTAGGTTTTTAAAATCCTATTTTCCTTGTAATGGTGAGGTTCCATAGCAACTACTAATGCATATTCTTTTCTTTTCATAATAGTTGCTGGCTTCATGTTGATAACTACTTTATATGGAGCTTCATTGGACCTGTTACTTTCATTATTCTGGTAAGCAGATTCTGTTTTCCCTTACTTTTTAGCTTGCTGCTTTAGCAGTGCTATTCAAACAAGGATAAGTTGTTTTATTGTTTGTTTATCTATCTATACAGAGATTTACAAACATGCCTGTCTCACAGGATAATAGTATATTTTAAATATTTTTATATACTGCTAATTAATATTTCTGAAAATCTTTAAGAAGTACTTTTTTCTCATTTCTAATTTAATAAGCTAAAATATCACCATCACAATCTAAAAATATACTTACATATAGGCAAATACAGTTTAATAAATGAATATGTCAGGAAAGTGAAAGAAATCTACCCTTAATTTTTATTATCTTAGTTTAATAGTTATTTAAACTACTTTAATGAATATCCACATCCTCAATTCTTTTTAGTAGTATAAAAAGTTGTTTTAATCTTGCATTAATGAATGACTATTAAATCAACTTAAAATGTATTAGAAATAAAATTACTTCTATAAGACTGAAGATACCAAATGAAAATACTAGTTTAAGAAATACTATTTTAAATGAATTTGATACAAGCCAAGGATAATGACATTAAGCTATTTTAAATGTCTTACATTACCCTTAGTCACATTTGAAATATAGTTGAAATAAAGGATTGTAGCTACAGTATCTAGACTTTGGTATTTAAAACTTTCACTCAGGGCTGGGCATGGTGGCTCGCACCTATAATCCCAGTATTTTGGGAGGCTGAGGCGGGAGGATCACTTGAGGCTAGCCTGGGTGACATAGCAAGACCTCCTCTCTACAATAATACTTTTAAATTACTTTGGTGTAGAGGAACATGCCTGTAGCCCCAGCTACTCAGGAGGCAGAGGCAGAAGGATCTTTTGTGCCCAGGAGCACAAGACTGCAGTGAGCTCTGATTGCACCACTGCACCCCAGTCTAGGCAACAGAGCGAGACCCTGTCTTTAAAAAAAAAAAAAAAAAATTTTGCTCAGTTGTAGCAGTATGGTGATAGAAATGATGTTATTAACCCTAAAAAGGAAACATAAATACTTCCTATTTTAAGGAGTTTTTCTTACTTTTTTTTTTTTTTCCAAAACGTAACACAAATGAGCTCCTTTGGATCTTTTCATGGTTAAGCAGTGTTTCATAAAATTGAGAAAAACTGTTAGTAGTTGAAGGAAACTTAAAACCACTTCATGTGTGTATTTGTCATTAAAATTAATTACTTTGCACAAATACATAGTGAAGTGAAAATTTGAGATGAATGCCTGTATGAATTAAACCAGTAAAACATTCTCAAGTATTCCTCGGAAAGCTGATGTCTCATCAGAATTATTAAATCCGATGATTACCCAAGTTTTTGTTCTTGGTGTTTGTATGTTAACACAGCCTAAGCCTATCTAGAGTTAAATGACTGACATGAAGAGGCATGATCCTTGAAGACATAACTTTTCATTTTCCCCTAAGACCTTCGTCAAAGACATATGTTGAAAAATGTAAAGACTGCTTTAGGGATATTTGGCCTATGAGGCTATCATGTGTTTACTTCTTTTATACTGTAGTTTTATTATTTGATATCTGTGAAGATAAGTACTGACTTTTTAGATCATTAAAAAACATTTCACTTAGCAAAATACTCAGCTTTTAGTAAGAAAAAAGGTTAAGGACATTTTATTATGTTGTTCATTTATAGTAGAGCACACTATTGCTTTGTAAGTCTTGTCATTATTTTCCTCTACCAAATCCTTCAGGTTGAGATGTGAAGGGCCTTTTCAAGAGCATTCTCAACTTAAAAACAAACAAAAACCCCAGTAGTTAGCAATCCCGGTACAGTTCTTGTTAGAATTCTCCTGCAATTGTTTTGCTCTCTAATTTTCGCAACAGAGAGCGATTAAGAGTGGTATAGGAATACAAAACAGCGTCTTGCAAAAGAGTATCTAACTTAAATTGAGATATGATATGATTATACAGTATGTGTGGGAAGAAAAATATATACATATATATATATATATCTCCCTCTCGTGATGATGAGGTACTTAAACTCAATTCTGGGACAAATCTTAATATAGATTGTATTGTATACTGTCCTTTTAAGGAATATTCTCGTAACAAAAATGACCTATTGCTGTTCCTAGAAAGTATAGGTTTGCATTTTCAATTTTTCTGAATTGAAACTGTTTCACTTAGTTGTATTAAATAGGTGTACATTCTAAATAATAATCTATGAAGGAAAATAATATGCTAAGGAAAATAAAACTTCCTACTTCTGCATTTCTATAGAATGTCTTGCCTACAGGCACCAGAGTTATTATATCTATGAGAAAAGTGCTGGTAAGTAATGAGCAGTGGGAAACCATTAGTATGCCTGAAATGGTTTAATGAAAGCTTGGATCATGACACGTCAGGAGCTGTTCTTATCATTTGGACAGCTCCATCTGCATCGTTAATAATTAATTCAGTTCAGTAAGAGTTCAGCTCACACACTCATTTAGAAGTCTTCTTCAGAGAACACCTCTCTGGCTGCTAGTCCCAGGGAGAAATAGGTTTCTGCTTGGCTAACAGCAAAGATCTGGTGATACAAGTATAGCTTTAGAGCTGCATTTGCCAGGTAGCAAAAGCTCCAGGGAGGACAAAAAGGGTCAGAACATGTTCAGTTCAGCTAGGTTACTTGAGAGTGATGTTTCTGTTCTTCTGTCTTATCATATCCATGTCAGCACTGCAAGCTGTGGAATGAATTTTAAGCTGCTAAGCTCAGACGGATGTGATTCAATTGAGCAGGTTGATGACCATAAAACAAACTGTGCACTCCTATAATCTGTGGTACCTTTTTCTTTCTTTAAACTTCTTTGTATTTTCATGTGCATCAATATGGCTGATGTTTAGCTGTGCTATATCATTAAGCAGTGTTAAATTTTATCAGCAAATTATATTGGCAGATTATTATAAATAATAATTTATGAAATTATTATTTGGGGATAGGTAAAAGAATGATCTTTGTCAGTGGGAGAGAAAAAAATGTCCCAGTTTGATGACTTACTCTTTTTGACTGAATAAGGGATTTTTTTTTTCTCAATTTGCTCTCACTCAACAGACATTTCTCTTAAGAGATAGTCATCTGTTTTTAGTCATCTGTTTACCTGTACACACACACCTGCCCACACACAACGCACACACACACACATGCCCAGAGCTAAGCTAAAATCTGGTTAATTCTTGAATGAGTTGTTTCATCTGCAGAATTAATTATTAGCATGGACATTTAGCCTGGTGGATTGTCATACATATGTACCACAAACCTAATAGCCTATACTTACTCGTAGTGGCTTCTTTGTGGATAATTGAGTAACTACATGTACTTACCAAGTTTAAACAAATGTTTGTATGCGCAGCTGTAACTCCGCCTTTTTCCTTTCTCACTGATGCATGGAGCCTTTCAATCTATGCCAAAAGACTATGTTTAAACTTCGTAGTATTTACACTGAAAAGAAAAAACAAAGAGCAAGAGGGTCAAAGAGTGGCTGCATCGGAATTCAAGCAATTGGTTGGTAGAGACATTGTTCTCTCCCTCCCTCTTTGCCTGCCTTCCATTGAGAAATAGGGGAAATACCATGTTTGACTATTGTGATTGATTTTGTAAATGTGTATCAAGGGCAGAAAAATAAATTGAGCAAAAGTAAAAGTAAGAAGGAGAAAGAAATCACTTATTGTAACCAGCGGGGGCTGGGTGTGGGGAAGCACAGAAGTATATGGCTGGAAAGAGCCATTTATGTCATGAGAAAAATGCAAGGAAGAAAGGAATTCAGATTTGCAGCCAGTAGTTTATTTGAAGCCTACCTTTTTTGTCTTAAAATGACTACAGATTTTTATCAAAGATGTGTTTATTTGCCCCTCTGCCTCTTATTCTCATTTTCACAGTTGTATTTAAAGAAAACGAGAAAGAAGTAAGAAAGGGGAAAAAATTTTGGAATAGTTTTCCCTGCAAAATTTTATTTATCAGAATGTATTGTCTCCTGAAAGGCAGTGACAATATTTATTCTGTCAAACTAAATTTAGCATTACTTTTTTTAACATTGGAGAAAATAAGATAACTGTAAAACCACATTTTTAAAAATGTACCTATGCTTCAGTATATATTCTGTTTAATTACAGAAGATATTTTATTGTCATATATGTTGGTGGTAGCATAAATTGTTGAGCGTCTAAATGATATAAAAGTTTTTGTATTTCTCTAATAAGACTAGTAATACGTATTGGTGGATTTTTTCATTGAGTTGGGAAAAAGAAAAATCTTATTTAGCATTTTTTGCCATCTTATATTATGGTTTACAATATGTCATATGCTTTATTTCATAATTAATTTCTCTTGAAATGATGGTATTTTGTCCTCTTTCACATACCATTGCCTCATTATTTGTATGCCTTCAAGTCGTGTTTCAGAGGCTAAGTTAGTGTTGGGTTTAACTATAAATTTCTTTACATCTAGATATGAGTGCATTAGCTAAAAGTTTTATTTTCAGTTTCTTCAAGTTGGAGAATTCAGACACTTGTAATTTGAGTGCAAAAATCCCTCAGTTATGATTATTTTTCCAATGCTTTTAGTTGTTTTAAAGAAACTCACTTTCAAGTCTTCTAAAACATTCCATTAGAAACAGCTTTTAAAAATTTCATTCTTATATTTGCACTTGGATTCATGAGCTTATGTGATATTTAGCTGTGTAAAAAAGTATAAATGACATAAACAGGTTTGGAAAAAATAAACTGTTATTAAGCATGCAACTCGACTAGTGGGCGTAGAAGCGTGGGTGTTTTGGCCAGTTGCTGATTGTGGGATAGTAGTGTTTTACAAAGGAAATGGAGAATTGGTTAATTCTGGCAAATCCATCAGGCAGAAGTCATTTGATGAGCATACCTATTATGTAAATAACATAAATAGGATTTCTTTGAGGCAGTATTTTATATGTTAATTTATTTATCTTCATCTCTGAACGATTTTAAGTTGGATTACTTTTATAGAAATGGAACCTTTTAAATATAGACTTAATATATCTTTGTTAGGAGACTTATAATCTTTTCACCCAGAATAAATTGGTTAATTTTATATGGGAAGTCTGTGGGCTGTAGAGTCCAGACCACAGTATATTGAATCCCAGCACTGACAATATAGTAGCTAAGAAGTCTTTGGAAAGATACATCTCAATTATTTCTAAAATGAGTATACAAGTGCTGCCTGCTGCCACAGGATATAGGATTGTAGCTGTATTTTTCCTCTGTAATTTTCTTTATTTTCTGAATTTGCATTGTGAATGTATTGTATGTGTAACTAGAAAGACACATTAAACACATGTAATGTAAAAACCTCAGTTAAGTGAGGGGAGCAAAAGAGGAGAAATGTATTGAACAGTCTGTTTTTAAAGGATTAATTGAGATAAGTTTTGTATGGCATATTCATCTTGTTTAGTATTATTAACTAGGAAAATGACTTTATCATACTTAAGCCTTAATTGTATTTTATATTGGTAGATTTCATTTTAGTATGTCAGTTTTACTGGAAAGTTGTCCCTGATTTTGCCATTGAAAATATTTCTTCTGAGTTCACTTCCAAGATTTTATCATTTTCTACTCTTCTTTTGCAATATAATACTTCATATGTTCACATTTTTCCACATTCACATTTTTTAGTTTCCTTATAAATTTTATACATTGTAGTGGATAATGAATAACTTTCTTTCCAGAATATTTAGTACTAGTAATATTTTGTTCCCAAGGGGATAACTAATATGCTTAGAAAATTATGAACGCCAAATTATGGTCCTATACACTTCAGGAAATTGTTTAGGAAGAGGAAGGAAAAAAACCCTTATGTTCAGAAGTTTGGGATAAAAGAAAGCAAATTGTTCTTATCAGGCCATTCAAAAACAAAGGGTCAGAAACAAAGGGAGAATGATTTAAAGGATTTTAATTGTGAATCTGCAAAGCAGCCATCTTACCTGTTATAGTCAGTTTATTTGTTTACTTGGGTTTTGGTTTCTTTTTTTATTTTTACAATGTTTACAGAGTTTTTGTTTTTAACCATTCTTGAATTTTACTGGTTAAAGCTAGTGTTGCATAAAATCAAAATAAAAAAAAAAACTCTTGATTTTTGCCTTAAAAAAAAAATTAGAGATACACTTTACCATGATTCTTTAAAAACCTAACCAGATATTTACTACTATACTACCAGAAGGATCTCTCCAATTTCTCAAAGGCAGAAATTGTGTCTTACTCATTCACAATACAATAAGCACATCCTTCTATGGAACAAGAATGAAATGTATGATATTGTAACATATCCAAAAAATTCAAGCATTTATTTATATTGTGACCAACTAGAATGTTATGGAAAATAAAGCCAGATAATGTTTCTGCAATTGTATTTACTTTCTCTCTAGATGTATTTTAAGAAATTAAAAAAAAATTTTTTTTTAAACAAAGAACTGTTTTTGTCCTTAAGTAATTAATATCAAAGGACAGAATGTTACCTGCCAACACTTGTAAAATTTTGCCCAGTTACCTCATTTTATCTCTTAAGAAGGAATTCTCCATCTAAGAGAAATCATAGGGCACGGTAGACAAAATAACTTGATACATGCATAGCCTACATTAAAGCTTTTCTTAGCACTGCTCCTAAACTCATCATGGGGAAGGACTTGGAAATTTTTATTTATTGCCCTTTATCACTTTTCCTAATTATAAAATCAGAAGTAGTGAAAGATGAATAGTGTTACCATTTGATCATGTGATATTGTGACTCAGTAAAAATGATCATGTTACTGTGACACAGTTATGCTGATTATCTGCAACAAGGAATTAAATTCATCCTTACCTATAATAGGTGAAATGGGTCCTTTTCTGAATATACTATTTCTGGTATTAAATCATATAACGCTCACAAAATAACTTTTTTTTTCCTTTTAAAGAGTAATGTAAAATAAAATGGCAAAAAAAAAAAAAAATCCAGGAACAATGTAATTTAGTTCTATTTTGGAGCATAAAATGGAACTGCCTCCTCTTCTTCCAACATTCTGCCAGGTGTCTGTAGAAACAAATGCAAATTACCAACCTTTGTCTCTTAGTCAAAACACAGCTCCTTTTCCTCTGAGCAAGCTCAGGTTGACCTCTTGGAATCCACTCACTTTCCTTCTTGTCAGATTACATCTTCCTCATTTTGCTTTTGTTTGCACCTAGATTCTTTGCATAGCTGAATGTTTAGAAGGACTCAAAACAGCCTTTTGTCAGAATGTATCTTACGTCCTTATACTACAGAGACATAGAAAAAAAGGACTGATGGCTTTTAACAGTTAAATGGCAAAACATACCTATATAAACTTTATCTTACTTTATATAACAAACATTTATCATATGTTATTTCATTTGGTCCCCACAATTGCCTTATGAATAGATCGGACAGATGTGATTATCCTCATTTAATCAGTCAAAATCAAGAGCTAGACTCACAACCAAGACTTATGGTTCCGAACTCAGCAATTTTGTAGATTACATGATGTACATGATGCAAATGCTCCTTCTAAGGAATTCACTTTAGTGTTTCCATCAGATGGCTTTTAGGCCCTGGAGTACATCTAGCTAAAGAAACTAATTTAGGTTTTCAAATTTATTTAATCATTACCACATAATACTGACTTAATGAGCTTGCAATTTGATGTCAAATGATCTATTAAAGAACTGATCATACATAGCCAGAGTATTTTTTATGTAGACTCAACTTGATCATTGCATACATAAAAAAATTGTATCAGTATCTGCCATATAAATATGGATTGATACATTTGCAAGAACTATTCATTTTTCAGCTGTTTGTTCATTGTGGTCTAATTCTTTGTTTGTTACAACAGCTAAATATTGTCTTCCTGGTGATCACATTATGCAAAATGGTGAAGCATTCAAACACTTTGAAACCAGATTCTAGCAGGTTGGAAAACATTAAGTAAGTATTTTGTATTTTAATATTAATACTTGGCAAACTAAGTAAAAGATACTCTCCACAGGGAACACAGGGATTTCTACCTTCTGTCAACTGTAGAAATTATTCAAAATGAAGTTTTACTGTCCTCAAGTTGAATCTCAGTGTTATTGTATCACCAACACTGGTCAAAGATTAGATAATAAAATTGCTGTCTTGATCTAGAACCATAAATTGTTTCAGTGGCTTCGTGGAAATTCCGTATCATTGTAGCAATTTCATTTGAATTTAAAATGCAGTTCAAAATGATTTTCCTATTTGCATGGCTGATATGATTATATTAAGTTTGTTTTGTTAAATGACTTTTTGCTTTAAGGATTCTGAGCAGTTTCCACTCCTAATCCTGTTTTCCTAAGAGAATTTACTCTATTACTATTGTTAACTTGAAGATTATCTGTTGTTTTCATGCTAATTAAACAAATATTTACTCTATCTTAATGTTGAATAAAAGCTGCAATATTCTGTCAATGGAGAAAGTGCTATCTAATTAACAAAAAATGATAGCTGTTGTTCATTAAATCATCTTACGGAAACATTTTCAGAGTTACCTTTAAAATATGTGAGCCTTTTAATTTAGAACTTGAGAAGGTATTATTCAAGTTGGTTATAATGTGATTGTAAAAAATACTATTTTAGTGTCAAAATGGCAGATCTATAGTAAGGGTAAAAATTTTTTTTTATTTAGATGTTTTAGATAGGTTAGTGCCAGCTTCATTGCATGCTGCATGGTAAGAGAGAGAGCTAATCTTTAGCATCTCTCTCTTTTCTTCCTTTTCCTCTTTCTGTCTTCTCATCTACACCAGTAATTACCGTGTTTGTGATGGCTACTATAATACGGACTTACCTGGGTAAGGTAGAACCCTACATTAACAAATTTATAGCATGATTTATATTTTTTACAAATCCGTCAATATCATGAACTGCCCTTAACTTTTATAATTATTTTGAAATATCTAATTTGCTGTAGTATTTTAAAACTATAATATGCCTTTATTTTTTAATTGCTTGCCTCTGCATTTTGACTTTCTTAATTTTGAGTAATTTATAAAATATATAAATGCTTTCTTATTACTTTCTATTTTAATTCTGTCTAATAATTTTGTTTCTCTTTTCTGCTTATAATGCTTTCTAGCTATGAAGATAATAAGCCATTTATCAAGTAAGATCATTAGTTAGACATGGAATGCACTGACTTTAAATCCTTCTCATTCCGTCCTATTTCCTACAGTTCTTTTCTTCTTAAGCTATTCATGATGAAATCTCTCCAAAATTATTTTATTTTGAAGTTGTTCTCATGTTTTTGTCCCATTTCAGCTAGGCTTCTTCATGCTTTAGTTATAAAACCTTAGGTTCACCTAAGACTAGTTTATTAGAATCCGAAGTTTAGGTGTTAAGTGATTATCTGCCATTTAACCTTTCTGTATGTGTCACATTATTCAGTGTCATGTGAGTACATCACAGGAATAAAAATACAGAAGTAAATTAATTAAGCACTCCTTAATTTCTTTTATGGAAAAACACATAAAAGACAAAGTCATAGGGGATATATTACACCTTGTATTTTAATATAGTTTTGATACTTTGTTTATTCTGGAATAAGAAAAGGTCATACCTGCTGTTGCTGTTTTCACTGGAGGCTGCAGTACTAAATGCTATTGTTCTTTCTTAATCAGTGAAAGGTTAAAGCCAAAATGCTGTTGAATTTGAATGTGAACATAGAGAAAGTCAACTGCCACTACTGATATGTTAACATTTAAGCGGGATGCGTGTTTTTTGCTCATTGGACCTGTTAAAAAAGTTCATTTTATTTTTCCAGGTCTTGGGTGCTTGGCGCTTTTGCTCTTCTGTGTCTTCTTGGCCTCACCTGGTCATTTGGGTTGCTTTTTATTAACGAGGAGACTATTGTGATGGCATATCTCTTCACCATATTTAATGCTTTCCAGGGAGTGTTCATTTTCATCTTTCACTGTGCTCTCCAAAAGAAAGTAAGTCATTGAAAACACCTAGGGGCTCAGATTACTCATTCTTTGATTTGAATATAATAGATATAATAAAGAATATTTTAAGTCAACATCTGGCATATTGTTAAAGAGCATCATATTTTTAATTATAAGTTAATTTTAATACTTGTCTGAAAATTTAAGTTCATCTATAAAATAATACCAGTCATCTTTTGTATCTCAGTTCGGGAATGTTACAAACTAGATACTTAGGTTAAAATCTCTTCCTTGCTCGTAGGGTCTATAAAATGCTAGGTACAAAGGGTATACAAGGTAAAATAAAAGGTTAAATAAAACTCGTTCTTTGTTTGCTAAAGGCATTGCAGTGGTTCACAGTGAAGTTGAGTAAAGGATAAATGATGTTAATTTTTAAAGCACCAGAAATACAAAAAATTAATGAGTAATTTTGAAGGATCTAAAAATCAATAATTACTACCTTACGTCGTACTGTTTTGTCCTGATTTTATGTTAAGTGGAGTCAGCAAAAATGATTCAAAACTTACAGATGAAAAGCTTTAATCTGTAACAAGAATATGTAAACCTAAAGGAATTCCTTAGGTGCTATTTAAGTATAAAATTTCCATATCTTTCACTAGGTATCATCCTTTTTCTGACTGCATATCTAATGTAGTCGTTTTATTCTGTTATTACTAGTTGGTCACTAAATTGAACAGAGGAATAGAATTGTGAAAGTGAAAACTATTATGTTTTCAGTCCTGACAAGATGATAGTGTTGTTACTTCCATCAGTTTTGAATAAGCTATAATTTTGAGATAATGACAGTGGAATGTGCAATACTGGCAGATAATGTACATTCACAGCAATATAGGCATTAGGCAAAACCAACACTGGAAGGTATTATTTGGATAAAATACCATTTTGATTGCCATTGTCTTGGTTATGCAGCATTTCATAGCAGTCAACACCCATTAAATGTGTTGAATTTTTTTGTGAGGTATGATGTGTTATTTAATAACAATGAACTTTAACTTATAAACATTGTACAGGGGTAACAGTAATTACTTTGGCTTTTATATATTTCCTACATAAGTGAGCATTTTATATGCAGGCATATTATTGTATATTCATAATTTTTGTGCTGTTGTGCCAAGCATCTTTGATATGAAGCATAGACATAGCAGAAAACGAGTGAGGTAGTCATTATTTCTTCATATATGAGGAAAAGAAGTATAACTTAGTCTCGGATACATCCACTTGGGATACATCCACTTGGGTGCACCAGGATGAGTTGTTAAGAATATGATATAAAATGGTTAAATTAAAATCATGGTTATAACTGCTTGAATGAGCATATTTAGGCCAAGAAAATGCTTTGAAGCCTCAACCACATTGTTATTTGTTCTAATAGGTTAATTAAATAAAGCTAAAAAGATGAAAATGCAAGTGCACTTAGATTTAAAAGGCCGTCTACTGATTTTTAATTTTCTAATTTTGCAAGCAGTAAGTGTCAAAGTCATGGTCTTCACGGGCAGTTACTGCACATAAACTTCTGAGTTGAGGGAAAGCCTTTGAGTGTTTTTGTAACTTACTAGAAAAAAAATGTTTTCTTACGCAGTTTCTTCTTGTCTGTCTTGTAATTTCACAGTCTGGCTGTAACCCACAAGAAAACATGTATATGCCAGTATATCTGCAGTAGTCCAACAGCACCCTCTCCCTCTTTACTTAATTCTGTACCACTGCTTTAGATGGGGCCCTGTTATTTAGCAGTTGTTCGGACTTCACTTTTTAAAGTTTAGTTGAAACTTTTTTAGACCTAACAACTTTTTTTTTGCATTCATATATTCAAGCTTCAGGGGAAAAGGGGAAATTACATGGGTAACTCATTAATGTGAATGGAAGTTGCATAAATAGTTCCCTTGTGTGCTAATGAAGTGAATTGACATCTTAGACTCTCTATACTAAATGTTAAAGCTAGACACATCAGAAAATGAAGAAAACGTTCTGTCCTAATTAGTGGCAAATGTATCAAAGTACTTGTTTTCTTTATTCTTGTGCCAAAGTAGTCTTGTCATTATAAAGAGGTTACCCACAAAACTATGCAATTCAGCAAAAGAGGTTTCTGTATTGACCTACCTAAGAAGACATGAAGCATATAAAACTTCAACAATTGAATTACAGAGTGGATAAATGTAATTAAGCAAGGAAAATGCTAAACTTTTTGTCCCATTTTTTGTAGCATAAAATAAAAAATTGGAGTTACTAAGTATAAGAGAATAAAACTATAAATATATTGCTATTATTTAATAACTAACATTTATATAATAAGTATTTCTACATGTTATATCACATTTTAAAGATTCTACTAGCCAGTCTAGTGGACAGAGATATTTTCTGATTACTATTTCGGTAATTTTAATTGAACTTGATTTTTCAAGTTCAATTTATTTTCTCCACGGATAAGTCTTAGTGGAACTTTAATTCTTTTCGGTTGTCTTCACTGTTCATTTAATTAGAGAGAGAGAAGCAAGTATGTTCATATTAATCCCTTGGTCTTGTGATTATTCAATGCAGGTACGAAAAGAATATGGCAAGTGCTTCAGACATTCATACTGCTGTGGAGGCCTCCCAACTGAGAGTCCCCACAGTTCAGTGAAGGCATCAACCACCAGAACCAGTGCTCGGTATTCCTCTGGCACACAGGTAACAAAGAGTTTGACAGCATCTTTAATTAACCGTATTTATAGAAAGCCTACTGAGACATGTTCTCTTCAGATGCACTAATTGGCTCCTCATTATAATGATCTAGATAGCAAATACTTGTTTTTTTAGTATTTTGGTTTTAATGTCTTCTTAAACATTTCTTCAGTGTTTCTTTATATGTGAACGTCCTTTTTTGTGGAGAGTTACTTAAGAAGTGTATCATAATCGTCTTATAGCCTAAGGCCATATAGCACAATGCTCATAGCAGGCACTCAATAAACGTGTATTGAATAATCAGTGATCTCCACTTTTTTAAAAAAAGGCAATAAAATAACATGTTTTTAAGAGTGGAGGATTAAATACCCCTTAGTTGCTTGGTAAATAAACAATAGACATTGTTAGTTTTAGACCAGAAACAACACACATTCTTTAAAAGGCCACCAGATAATCCTACATAGGTTGTTTAGGGTAAATCTCTGTATGTCTTTAATAAGGTAAGCTTGGGGAAACTAACAAAACATGTTTGTCTCACTGTTTTGTATTAATAGAGTCGTATAAGAAGAATGTGGAATGATACTGTGAGAAAACAATCTGAATCTTCTTTTATCTCAGGTGACATCAATAGCACTTCAACACTTAATCAAGGTCAGTTATCAGGAAAATTTGAATTATTACCATTTATTAAAGTACATATAAATTCCTTTTATTCAATAATATAATGCAAGAAATATAATTTTAAACTGCATTAACAGGATGCAGCTTGAAGGTAATTATTGAAAATATACCTTGCCACAGATTAAAAATATTATCCTAGGGAGTACAGATTTATCCTTTCTGACCAAGACATTTATGAAGGTTTTCTTCATAAAACATTAATAAAAATTAGAATAAATTCTATTCACAGAAAACGTACCATGAATTATGTTTTAATCTTTCTTTCATAAAGCTGAAAAATAAATGCTAAAAACATTTGTAGAAATCTTCATAACAAGAATACATGAAAGTTTTAAGTAACTTTTCTCTATATTGTTTGATGTGTCTACAGTGGCAGCTTTAAATTCATCAATCAATACAGTTCTTAAAATATACTAGGAAATGAAGTAATTTAGAAAAGAGTAATGCACACACATGTATTCTTGAATAAAAGCTTAATACATTCCAATTTAGTATGAAAAATTATATGGTATTGTATATATCCTTGGAAGTGTAGTTTAATCACGCTATTTTCAGTTTGATATGCACTGATTTGTAATACAGGTTAGAATTTATTACAATGAAATATAATGACATTTTAAACTGTTGACATTGTTCAAGTGAGATTCCCATTTAAAATGAAAAAAAGGTGTATGTGTGGTAGCAATACTAACCTGAATTTTAAGATATTTTTATCCAAATTACATTAGCTATGCAAAACATAATCAGTAAGTATTTAAAAGTTTGTAATTTGTCAGTTAGAATGAAAGACATGTGCCTTTCTTCTTACTTCGTTCTATTGGCTATCAAAAAGTAAATGCATTATTCAGTGATTCATTTTTGAAACCTGGCAAATAACATTACATAATGAAAATTCTTGTTACATAGAATTTGTGAATGGTCTAATAATTCATTGTATAGTCTTTTTTTTCTCAGCATGTGTGCTTTTGCATTTACTAAGAGAAGCTTTTTGCAGTGTGTCATACTTTCCACCTGTTTGTGAAAGTTGTTTTTCCTTCTGCTCGTATCAAAGTTGGTATTAACACAGATGTTTTCATGAGAGATAATCCCACACCTGTAAATTCTGAAAGTTTGAGATTCCCTCTTCTGGGCCTCAGTGGTTACGTTTTTAATATTAAGCAGTAACATCTTGAAACTTAATGTTGATTTCTATGCATTTAATTGCCATTTTTGTTTAACAGTGCTTTTGTATAAATTAGTAAATGTCATCCTCAGCAGGTGTTTACTTGGGGGATTTAGAAAGCACCTGTGAATTACTGAAATTTAACTTCCCTCTCCTTTCTCTCCTGCAAATTAGTAGTTCAAATACAGTCAGAACATTTCAACAGATTTTCCATTGCCAACTTGTCCACTACCCTTGATGAATATAAAAAAATACTTTACTACCACTGTAACACTAAAATAAGAGACTGATGTACTTTTTTCTGTGTTTTGTTGTTGTTGTTTTTTTTTTACTTTAGGAATGACTGGCAATTACCTACTAACAAACCCTCTTCTTCGACCCCACGGCACTAACAACCCCTATAACACATTGCTCGCTGAAACAGTTGTATGTAATGCCCCTTCAGCTCCTGTATTTAACTCACCAGGTGTGCTTTACTTACAAATAAAACTACCTTTCTTTGCTGCTAAACAGAGCTATGATCTTTGCCCTGTTTCTAAAATATTCAAGTTGCCATATATTTATTATTACATTCTTAATTTATCAATTAAAAAAAATTACCGTATTGCCTATGCCAGGCTTCTAAAACTGCACTATATTATAGTAAAAGCTCAGTCATGATAGTATTTACAATAATTATCCATGTTTTTAACACAGGTGGCATAAATCTTAATATATTATTACAGGACTGACATCACATGGTCTGAGAGCCCATCTTCAAGATTTATATCATTTAGAGGTATCCTATCTATATAATATACTGTTCAGTTAATTCTAAAGCTTGCTGACAAAATTTGCTTCTGGAATGAATTAGCTAATGAAGATAATTTGGATGCCTAGCTATAGAAAACCACATTCAGCTTATCAATATATCCAAACTATAGTATAGTGCAGCTTTATGTAGTTTTCTTTTTTCTTAAGAAAAAATTCAGAATAAAGTTAATATTAGTCAGCTTATACTTATAGTTTTAATTGGGGAGGGGAAAATTGTCACTAACCCATCTTATATTACTATGTTGTTTAGTAGCTTATTTTAAATAAAAGCATATATATATTTAATATTAACAATTTTCAAGATTTTGGTAAAGTTTTCACATAATTACTGCTAGCATATAATCTTTATTTGTGATGAATATTTGCCACTAAATTAAACACAGAACTTCGTTTCCATTTTTTTCTTAAAATTATTTTTTAATGTAACTGCAGCTTCTCTTTTCATTCTCTTGTTTTTTTTTCACTTTCCTTATGCTTTCCTCTAGCAACCTACAGAGAGACAAGTATGGGAGTAAAACTTAACTTTGCCTATCAAATGTAAATTTTTTCAGCATGATTTTTAACGGGCACAATTAAAACATAACTAGCAGTCATGAAGTAGACTCAGCGGGCAAGTGGTTCACAATTTGCAACTAAAATGTTACCAAATTCAAACAGTACATCCATCTGTACTGCCTTTTGTCAGTAATGGAGGTCTGTAGCAAATGCTGTCCATACTTAAGTATACACAATGCTGAAATAATTTGCTTTATAAAGCCTGAAGTACTGTCAACCAAAATGCTTAATAATTGATTTATCATTTCTGCATTCCCACAGTAATCTTGCTACAGGCTGTGGAAAATCTTCAAGTGAATTACCTGAACTTGGGCAGAAAAAGATACTTCTTCAAAACCAAAGATGGCTTAAATCTGCAGTATATCATAGAAAAGACCTTTTGGATTATATCCAGTATATAGTGTTATATTTACCAAGCAATGATAAAACAAAAGAAAATCTTTGAAAACAGTGAACCTCTACAGAGGAAACAAATGCTAGCAAGTGAGCCATGTGTCACTCATACGTTTAAGTGCCAAATGTTTTTTTTAATAATCTTACAAAGATTATAGCACATAACATGAATTTATGAAGCTAAAGAATTGTGTCTACCAAGTTAAAGGAAGGCTTACAAATAACTATCACAATTTCATTTTGTTGCACATGGAACATGATACAAATTTGTCAGTTTTTCAAATGTGGAAGTTGGGACAGTCTTTAAACAATACAAATCACTAACAAATATAATCTTCCCTCATTTTCTCGTTTTTTTGCTAATGATGATTTGCCAAACAATGATCACATATTTATTGGTCATTAAGTTTGTATCAGGCAATACAGATTTTTTTTTTTTTTTTCTGAAGGAAACTGCATTTTCTAGGATATCTGCAGCTTTAAGAGTGGAGTGAGCACTAAAACGGGAAATTTCGTATTTTTTTCCAAGAACTAAATTTTTTCCTAAACTCCTCCAAGCCTTGCATACAATGCAGCAGCCTCACAGTGGTCAGTTTCATTTCAATAACATCATTTCATTCTTTTTTTTTTTACAGACCTATCTGTAGACTGTGATTTTTTTTTTTTTTCTCTAGGATTTTGAGAATGAATAACCTAACTTTCCATGGTGCAGACCATTTAATTTTCTCTTGACTTTTTTTTTTCATTTGCTTGAGAAGCACTGTGATGTCTTAGTTTACATGTTTATGTGTCTGTGGAAAATACAACTCTGATTCCAATAGAGCATGTTACCATGTTTTTTTTTCCCCCTCCTAAACCTCTTTTCCTATCTTCAGCAGACTTATCCAATCTTTCATTCCTTTAGAAATAAAAATATATTAGCCCAGGCTGCCACCCTTCTCCCATTCCATAGTTAATATTTATTCTTGGTTTAATTTCTGTGACCCATACTTAAGAAATCTCTAACATTTCTGCGTTTGACCTCCATGGCCATGGTGTCTGTGGGCCAATCTCGTACAGTGGACTCTGCTGGTTCATTCGGTGCTGTCACTGTGACTGATGCAGACTGCAGGGCTGCAGGCAAACTTTGACCACTAGAAGCCTGGGGCCTATTAGAGAGATTATTAGTACCAAAAACTCAAAATAATAAATATTAAATGAAAAATAAAAGACTGCTATTGCTGGTAATCTAATTTGTTGAACCCTTGCTCTGACTAAGTTGCTGAGAAGCTTAGAAATTCTTCATCATGTTACAATAAATCATTTTACTTTCTTTTATATATCAGCTACTCTTAGGCCAGATAGCCTGAGCAGACAGACATGATGTGAGTTGTCCAAAGTGAGTCATTCCACCTGCTGTCTATCGTGATGTTGGATGGTGCTTGTGGACCCCTGGTCCAGTCAGTATGAGAGATGGCTGTCTTTGTTTAACATGACTTCTTTGTATCTGTCCATGTTTTCATTCTTTTTTTTACTTCATCTCCAGAAAAAAGGAAATGTTAGAATGTTGTTTAAAAAGTTGCTTGCCAGTTATGTGGGTTTATGTTGTACATTTGCCTTTCAGTTTTGTATTGTGACTTATTTCTTTTTAATTTAGTGTTGTTTAGGACAAATTCTGTTAATTTTATTTTTATAAACCATAGTCTTGTACTTTAAAATGTAAATGTCACTAATGAATTGCTTTGCATTAACTATGCAAGGGCATGGAGTGAAGTCTTCTTTGTGTCAGAGATTTGACCAAAATCAATTAATAAGTACTGTCTCCCGAAATTGACAAAGTATTGCTGTGTATGCCATTTTCCCTCCCTTGAAAACAGTATTATTTTTAACACTTTTTCCTGTTATCTGAGGGGTTGCAACTGTTTACAGTTGGGAATGCGGGAAAGCCTGGCACTTCTCAAGTGTTAGCTTTCAAATACAACTTTGTCCTGAACGACATTAAAAAGTTTTGTACAAAAGAAATAGAGTTTCTTTGTAAAGGAACAGAGACAGTAACGATAACTCCCCCTCTTCTGTTTCAGGACATTCACTGAACAATGCCAGGGATACAAGTGCCATGGATACTCTACCGCTAAATGGTAATTTTAACAACAGCTACTCACTGCGCAAGGGTGACTATAATGACAGCGTGCAAGTTGTGGACTGTGGACTAAGTCTGAATGATACTGCTTTTGAGAAAATGATCATTTCAGAATTAGTGCACAACAACTTACGGGGCAGCAGCAAGACTCACAACCTCGAGCTCACATTACCAGTGAAACCTGTGATTGGAGGTAGCAGCAGTGAAGATGATGCTATTGTGGCAGATGCTTCATCTTTAATGCACAGCGACAACCCAGGGCTGGAGCTCCATCACAAAGAACTCGAGGCACCGCTTATTCCTCAGCGGACTCACTCCCTTCTGTACCAACCCCAGAAGAAAGTGAAGTCCGAGGGAACTGACAGCTATGTCTCCCAGCTGACAGCAGAGGCTGAAGATCACCTACAGTCCCCCAACAGAGACTCTCTTTACACAAGCATGCCCAATCTTAGAGACTCTCCCTATCCGGAGAGCAGCCCTGACATGGAAGAAGACCTCTCTCCCTCCAGGAGGAGTGAGAATGAGGACATTTACTATAAAAGCATGCCAAATCTTGGAGCTGGCCATCAGCTTCAGATGTGCTACCAGATCAGCAGGGGCAATAGTGATGGTTATATAATCCCAATTAACAAAGAAGGGTGTATTCCAGAAGGAGATGTTAGAGAAGGACAAATGCAGCTGGTTACAAGTCTTTAATCGTACAGCTAAGGAATTCCGAGGGCCACATGCAAGTATTAATAAATAAAGACTCCATTGGCCTGATGCAGCTCCCTCAAACTCTGCTTGAAGAGATGACTCTTGACCTGTGGTTCTCCAGTGTAAAAAAGATGACTGAACCTTGCAGTTCTGTGAATTTTTATAAAACATACAAAAACTTTGTATATACACAGAGTATACTAAAATGAATTATTTGTTACAAAGAAAAGAGATGCCAACCAGGTATTTTAAGATTCTGCTGCTGTTTAGAGAAATTGTGAAACAAGCAAAACAAAACTTTCCAGCCATTTTACTGCAGCAGTCTGTGAACTAAATTTGTAAATATGGCTGCACCGTTTTTGTAGGCCTGCATTGTATTATATACAAGATGTAGGCTTTAAAATCCTGTGGGACAAATTTACTATACCTTACTATTCCTGACAAGACTTGGAAAAGCAGGAGAGATATTCTGCATCAGTTTGCAGTTCACTGCAAATCTTTTACATTAAGGCAAAGATTGAAAACATGCTTAACCACTAGCAATCAAGCCACAGGCCTTATTTCATATGTTTCCTCAACTGTACAATGAACTATTCTCATGAAAAATGGCTAAAGAAATTATATTTTGTTCTATTGCTAGGGTAAAATAAATACATTGTGTCCAACTGAAATATAATTGTCATTAAAATAATTTTAAAGAGTGAAGAGAATATTGTGAAAAGCTCTTGGTTGCACATGTTAGGAAATGTTTTTTCTTACACTTTGTCATGGTAAGTTCTACCCATTTTCACTTCTTTTCCACTGTATACAGTGTTCTGCTTTGACAAGTTAGTCTTTATTACTTACATTTAAATTTCTTATTGCCAAAAGAACGTGTTTTATGGGGAGAAAAAAACTCTTCCAAGCCAGTTATGCCATGCCTTGCACAGAAGTGGTGAAATCTAGAAAAGATTGTGTGTCACCCCTCTGTTTATTCTTGAACAGAGGGCAAAGAGGGCACTAGGCACTTCTCACAAACTTTCTAGTGAACAAAAGGTGCCTGTTCTTTTTTAAAAAAATAAAATAAAACATAAATATTACTCTTCCATATTCCTTCTGCCTATATTTAGTAATTAATTTATTTTATGATAAAGTTCTAATGAAATGTAAATTGTTTCAGCAAAATTCTGCTTTTCTTTTCATCCCTTTGTGTAAACCTGTTAATAATGAGCCCATCACTAATATCCAGTGTGAAGTTTAACACGGTTTGACAGTAAATAAATGTGAATTTTTTCAAGTAGTTAACATGTGAACTCTTATGTATGATACATAATTGGCTTTAACATGTTGGTCCCTTCCCACCCCTTCCCACCTTGGTTTAAGTAATGTCATACCAAAGCCCAGGGATATATGAAAGGATACAATTAAGTTNTTTTTTTTTTTTTCTCTAGGATTTTGAGAATGAATAACCTAACTTTCCATGGTGCAGACCATTTAATTTTCTCTTGACTTTTTTTTTTCATTTGCTTGAGAAGCACTGTGATGTCTTAGTTTACATGTTTATGTGTCTGTGGAAAATACAACTCTGATTCCAATAGAGCATGTTACCATGTTTTTTTTTCCCCTCCTAAACCTCTTTTCCTATCTTCAGCAGACTTATCCAATCTTTCATTCCTTTAGAAATAAAATATATTAGCCCAGGCTGCCACCCTTCTCCCATTCCATAGTTAATATTTATTCTTGGTTTAATTTCTGTGACCCATACTTAAGAAATCTCTAACATTTCTGCGTTTGACCTCCATGGCCATGGTGTCTGTGGGCCAATCTCGTACAGTGGACTCTGCTGGTTCATTCGGTGCTGTCACTGTGACTGATGCAGACTGCAGGGCTGCAGGCAAACTTTGACCACTAGAAGCCTGGGGCCTATTAGAGAGATTATTAGTACCAAAACTCAAAATAATAAATATTAAATGAAAATAAAAGACTGCTATTGCTGGTAATCTAATTTGTTGAACCCTTGCTCTGACTAAGTTGCTGAGAAGCTTAGAAATTCTTCATCATGTTACAATAAATCATTTTACTTTCTTTTATATATCAGCTACTCTTAGGCCAGATAGCCTGAGCAGACAGACATGATGTGAGTTGTCCAAAGTGAGTCATTCCACCTGCTGTCTATCGTGATGTTGGATGGTGCTTGTGGACCCCTGGTCCAGTCAGTATGAGAGATGGCTGTCTTTGTTTAACATGACTTCTTTGTATCTGTCCATGTTTTCATTCTTTTTTTTACTTCATCTCCAGAAAAAAGGAAATGTTAGAATGTTGTTTAAAAGTTGCTTGCCAGTTATGTGGGTTTATGTTGTACATTTGCCTTTCAGTTTTGTATTGTGACTTATTTCTTTTAATTTAGTGTTGTTTAGGACAAATTCTGTTAATTTTATTTTATAAACCATAGTCTTGTACTTTAAAATGTAAATGTCACTAATGAATTGCTTTGCATTAACTATGCAAGGGCATGGAGTGAAGTCTTCTTTGTGTCAGAGATTTGACCAAAATCAATTAATAAGTACTGTCTCCCGAAATTGACAAAGTATTGCTGTGTATGCCATTTTCCCTCCCTTGAAAACAGTATTATTTTAACACTTTTCCTGTTATCTGAGGGGTTGCAACTGTTTACAGTTGGGAATGCGGGAAAGCCTGGCACTTCTCAAGTGTTAGCTTTCAAATACAACTTTGTCCTGAACGACATTAAAAGTTTTGTACAAAAGAAATAGAGTTTCTTTGTAAAGGAACAGAGACAGTAACGATAACTCCCCTCTTCTGTTTCAGGACATTCACTGAACAATGCCAGGGATACAAGTGCCATGGATACTCTACCGCTAAATGGTAATTTTAACAACAGCTACTCACTGCGCAAGGGTGACTATAATGACAGCGTGCAAGTTGTGGACTGTGGACTAAGTCTGAATGATACTGCTTTTGAGAAAATGATCATTTCAGAATTAGTGCACAACAACTTACGGGGCAGCAGCAAGACTCACAACCTCGAGCTCACATTACCAGTGAAACCTGTGATTGGAGGTAGCAGCAGTGAAGATGATGCTATTGTGGCAGATGCTTCATCTTTAATGCACAGCGACAACCCAGGGCTGGAGCTCCATCACAAAGAACTCGAGGCACCGCTTATTCCTCAGCGGACTCACTCCCTTCTGTACCAACCCCAGAAGAAAGTGAAGTCCGAGGGAACTGACAGCTATGTCTCCCAGCTGACAGCAGAGGCTGAAGATCACCTACAGTCCCCAACAGAGACTCTCTTTACACAAGCATGCCCAATCTTAGAGACTCTCCCTATCCGGAGAGCAGCCCTGACATGGAAGAAGACCTCTCTCCCTCCAGGAGGAGTGAGAATGAGGACATTTACTATAAAAGCATGCCAAATCTTGGAGCTGGCCATCAGCTTCAGATGTGCTACCAGATCAGCAGGGGCAATAGTGATGGTTATATAATCCCAATTAACAAAGAAGGGTGTATTCCAGAAGGAGATGTTAGAGAAGGACAAATGCAGCTGGTTACAAGTCTTTAATCGTACAGCTAAGGAATTCCGAGGGCCACATGCAAGTATTAATAAATAAAGACTCCATTGGCCTGATGCAGCTCCCTCAAACTCTGCTTGAAGAGATGACTCTTGACCTGTGGTTCTCCAGTGTAAAAAAGATGACTGAACCTTGCAGTTCTGTGAATTTTATAAAACATACAAAACTTTGTATATACACAGAGTATACTAAAATGAATTATTTGTTACAAAGAAAAGAGATGCCAACCAGGTATTTTAAGATTCTGCTGCTGTTTAGAGAAATTGTGAAACAAGCAAAACAAAACTTTCCAGCCATTTTACTGCAGCAGTCTGTGAACTAAATTTGTAAATATGGCTGCACCGTTTTGTAGGCCTGCATTGTATTATATACAAGATGTAGGCTTTAAAATCCTGTGGGACAAATTTACTATACCTTACTATTCCTGACAAGACTTGGAAAAGCAGGAGAGATATTCTGCATCAGTTTGCAGTTCACTGCAAATCTTTTACATTAAGGCAAAGATTGAAAACATGCTTAACCACTAGCAATCAAGCCACAGGCCTTATTTCATATGTTTCCTCAACTGTACAATGAACTATTCTCATGAAAATGGCTAAAGAAATTATATTTTGTTCTATTGCTAGGGTAAAATAAATACATTGTGTCCAACTGAAATATAATTGTCATTAAAATAATTTTAAAGAGTGAAGAGAATATTGTGAAAAGCTCTTGGTTGCACATGTTAGGAAATGTTTTTTCTTACACTTTGTCATGGTAAGTTCTACCCATTTTCACTTCTTTTCCACTGTATACAGTGTTCTGCTTTGACAAGTTAGTCTTTATTACTTACATTTAAATTTCTTATTGCCAAAAGAACGTGTTTTATGGGGAGAAAAAAACTCTTCCAAGCCAGTTATGCCATGCCTTGCACAGAAGTGGTGAAATCTAGAAAAGATTGTGTGTCACCCCTCTGTTTATTCTTGAACAGAGGGCAAAGAGGGCACTAGGCACTTCTCACAAACTTTCTAGTGAACAAAAGGTGCCTGTTCTTTTTTAAAAAAATAAAATAAAACATAAATATTACTCTTCCATATTCCTTCTGCCTATATTTAGTAATTAATTTATTTTATGATAAAGTTCTAATGAAATGTAAATTGTTTCAGCAAAATTCTGCTTTTCTTTTCATCCCTTTGTGTAAACCTGTTAATAATGAGCCCATCACTAATATCCAGTGTGAAGTTTAACACGGTTTGACAGTAAATAAATGTGAATTTTTTCAAGTAGTTAACATGTGAACTCTTATGTATGATACATAATTGGCTTTAACATGTTGGTCCCTTCCCACCCCTTCCCACCTTGGTTTAAGTAATGTCATACCAAAGCCCAGGGATATATGAAAGGATACAATTAAGTTGCCTGTTTGTTCTTTATGCTGAAAAGAATGTATGTCTTCTAATTTCCCACTACATATGCACAAAATCTGTTGGATAAGTTTTAAGAGGGATATATTCTGAAAGCGTTTTTGTGTGTTGCATTGTACCAGGACTAAAAAAAGAAGGATTGGAAGTTCTATCAAATTTGGGCATCACAAAAGTTTTAACTGATTTTTTAAACTGATTTTCAGCAGTATTGGGAAATTTCTTAAACATACTTTAAGGATTATAAATACCCTACAGATAGCTGTGAATACCAATATTCATTACCCTGGAAAAGTTTTACTCCAAGTTCAAAAATCATATAATTGAATATCAAAAAACAGGTTTTTTCTGTTTGTATCATAAGCATTTATACAAAATTATTCTAAAGCTTAATGGTTCTAATTCTCAGATACTGCCACTAGCTTATACATCACTTACTTTTATGTGGACACACACATGCCTATTGAATTTAAAAAGGAATGAGATTTAAAAACATAAGTGCATACATATATTATTATATAAATTTTTTTTTTTTTTTTTTTTTTTTTTTTAAGAGTGTTCCCTCTGTCACCCAGGCTGGAGGTGCCCAGTAGTGTGATCCGGCTCACTGGCAACCTACCTCCACCTCCCAGGTTCTCAAACAGATTTAACAATCCTCTGAGAAGGGTACTCATTTCTTTGGCTAAAATTCTGGGATTTATAAACTTTGCTTGCTAAAGGAGGGCATTAGATAATCAAGTATTTTTAATTTTCTATCTTGTTATACTTTTTATTTTGAATGCCTAAAACCATACAGTATTGTGTGATGTGTACTTCCTAGTATACAAGCTACCTAGAGTCAGGCTGGTTCAGTAATAAATTTTTCAAAGGCAACACTGATTATTCAGTTAGCCCTGTTTCTTTCTCTTGAGGCAGTTCTCAAAACTCTAAAGACATGAACAGTGCATAGTACCTAAATGACTACTGTTCTCTAATGTCTTTATCCTATGGATTCAATTTGGAAACCATCATTGATCTTTGGCATCAAAAGAAGAGTCATTTTAAAACGTTTCTTTTCAAAAATATATAAATGTTGCCTTAAATTCCATCTAGGATTCCCCTAGTACAAGATAGTTTCTTAGGTTTATAATTATTAAACTACTGTTTTAATGCAGATGCATTGATGCATTGTTGTATTTATTAATCTAGTTTCTTGGGATCTGCCCAGACTTCACCTGAATGTATAGTTTTCACATTCTTGATTGTTTTCTCTTTGTGATAAGTTCACAACTGTGAACTTATAAAGTCACATTATTATAGTTCTTCCTAGGGACATTCACTCTGTTAGTCTTTATTTTTAAAAAAAATCATAATATTATCTTGTTATGTTGGTCAAACTGGTCTCTAACTTCCTGGTCTGAAGCAGTCCTCCCACTTGGGCCTCCCAAAGTGTTGGGATTAGAGATGTGAGTCACTGCGCCAACATTAGTCTATTCATAATAAGGATGTTTGTGTTCATTTGTTTTAGATGTGACTTGTTACAGGTTACTCCAAATTGACCTCTTGTTTTTTAAAAAAGACCATTCTATTTGCAAAACACACACAAGACCCACTTACAGTTTATCCATTTATATATTTTCATCTTAGAGGCATTTATATTCATTTATGTGGAAGAATCCATACAAATCTATAAATCACTTAAATATGTCCTCAATTTCCACTCATCCACATTTGAGGGCACTGACATAATATTTTAACCAGTAAAACATTATTTGACAGAAAATCACTATCTTCTCCCCAAAAAGAAGAGAAGCGTCATGCACAAATTTATTGCTAATTTTCAAAAAAAAAAAAATAATAATTCATGTGCACTTGTTTTATGAATGTGTTTAGGATGCTTTATGTATTTATTTCAATGAGAAAGGAGAAAATGTATTTTTCCTTCAATTCAACATTGAACCTCAGGCTTAAAACTGACTTTTTAATGTCCTTGTGGGACAGGGAGTTTTGTAAACAATTTTAACTCAGTAAGTTACAACGTTCTAAGTAGAAAACTTGAAGAAATGCCCACTAGTTGAATTTTGAAATGAAAATAGCTCTTTGTATTTTCTCAATACTGAAAACTTGAAGGGCAGTCCTTCCTGCAGAATTTTACAAAATATATAGTACGTAGAGTTTACACAATCCTGTGTTCCAGCTATTTCTCTTTCCCCGGAGTTATTTCATTAAATCTCAAATGTCAGTATGAAAAGTTACTGGCGTGTTGAATGTAGATGAGAATTGCTTCTCAGCATAATAAAATTAGTTTAGTTTTGTTTTTTTTCTTGGTGAAAATGCCATATCATATGCTTCCTGCTAGTGAGCACCAAGTTGATTTGGCGTAGTCTTTAAAGAGCATGTATAGGGAGACTGGAAGCGTTAGTGTTAAAGAATCATGAGTGAATAGTAGTGAGTCTGGAGATTAATTCGTGACAGCCTTAATTATCATTTGAATGGTTTCGAATTAGAACTTTCAGTTATGTCAGTTTTATTCTTTCTCCAAATGATTGTAGAAATGCATTGTGTTAGTCAAATGCACTAAGCAGAAAATTTTGAATGTTTAAGAAGGATATTGGACCAGGCGCAGTGGCTCACGCCTGTAATCCCAGCACTTTGGGAAGCCAGGGCGGGCGGATCACCTGAGAGCGGGAGTTCAAGACCAGCCTGACTAACATGGTGAAACCCCATCTCTACTAAAATACAAAATTAGCTGGGCATGGTGGCGTGCGCCTGTAATCCCAGCTACTCAGGAGGCTGAGGCAGGAGAATTGCTTGAACCTGGGAGGCAGAGGTTGCAATGAGCGGGGATCACGCACTGCACTCCAGGCTGGGTAACAGAGTGAGATTCCATCTACCAACAGAAAAAAAAAAGGAGAGACACCACATTTTTAACCAAAATGTACTTTATACGTATTACTGATGCCTTGTACAACATGTGGGACCAATGGGAACTCCTCGAAGTTATCCAAGTTCATTTCAAGGTGCTGTGGCCACTGAGCTTTCAAGGCCAGCATAGCATATCTCTTTTCAGAGGGCATTAATAAGCCTAAGTGCACTGTGTAATTAGGCTAATTAAATGTACTGCAAGCATTTTTCAAATATTAGCAATAGACCACTCCTCAGCTCTTAATAAGACTTCTCTAGAGTCTTCCTTTTCCTGATGGTATTACTTTTACTGAGTGTTCAATTTCTCAGAAGCCTTCAGAAGCCAGTTTGATTTTTAAATCTTTTTGTTTTTACTGGTGAAAATGAATTAAAACATTGTGAAATACTGCTAGGTATACTGGCATTTAACATGGATCACAATGAAATAAGAAATAACAAAAACAGGTAACTTAATACAGTTGAGCTCACCAAAACCTTTACCTGCTGTGGGAAAAGAATACTGCCCCATGAATCTTTCACATATTTCTCTATTATATACTTATCAAAGCTGTAAGACCAAAATCTCTTAGAAATGTTTAAAAGGCACAGTTAAGCAAGCCAATGTTGTGTGGGCATAAGAGACTAGTGATGAATGATCAATTGATGAATAGTTTTCTGAATGTGTTTTCCACAAGCATTTTTAAATCACATGTTAGAAGTAAGCTTTTTTAAAAGAATGGAGGAAATCACAGCAACATGGCTTTCTTGTTTGATTTTATTAGGGAAAAATGACGGATGGTTTGATACTCTCAGAAAGGCTGACAGCTACTATATAGAACCACTCAGGAACAATAATGATAGGTATCAACGATACTGATTAGATGAAAGATTCATTTATGTTTTTCTGCTGAAATATCAATCTTAATAAATAGATGGCTTTTAAACCAAAACGTAGTACTAACATACAATAAATTCTTTTACCACTGTAATAAAGGAGCTAAAAAACAAGGATTGCTGTCTAGTTTTTTAAAGATACCTCAGACTAAATGATTTTGTCCCATTCACTAATTTTGCACAGTACAACAGAAATAAAAGCGCTAGCACTTACTTTTGACAGATGCTTAAATACATGCCAGGCTCTATACTAAATGTTGTTGTTTTACTGCACTTAATCCTCAGTTCTTTGAGTAGGGTATTATCTATCTTTTGCAAAGAAGAAAAATAGTTTGCTCAAGGTCTCACAGCTGGTAAGTGGCAGAACCTTCACTAGAATGGTTTATCTTTGACTGCATAGTTTGAGCATTTAACCAACATGTGTCACCTCTAGTTTTACTTGGAGTTCCAAGAATGTTCTTTATACATCATGGACTCTGTCTCTGCTGCCAGTCATGAAGGTTTTTTTGTTGCATTTGAGTCTATGGAGAAAAATGGAAATTAAGTAAGGAAGTCAAATAAGTCAAAGTGTTTCAGAAGAAGAAACCCCTGGTAAAAGATAATCTATTTACCTCTAAAAGGTAAATCTTAGCAGAAGTGGGCCCAGTAGATTGGGTGACAGTCATATGTAAAGTTGATTATTTATTGGTTACTAATGTGTCCCCTTTGGAGATAACTTATATGGTTACCAGGAGGGAGTTTGTAGTGGGGGAAAAAAATCAAAAGATTTTGATTTAGGACATCCAAATTCTAATCCTCAGCTGAAATGAATACTGGTTCACCCAGTCAGCAGTGGGACTGGTACCCTCAAAAAATGAGAAGTTATTTAAGTATTTGGTTTTTATTTCCCTGTACAACTAAGCAAAATTTTTTAAAAGCCATGTGAAAAATAAAATTTTTATAGTTTCCTTACTTTTTTTTTTTTTTTTTTTTTTTTTTTTTTTTTTTTTTTT
>NW_016807417.1:1253578-1254906 GCF_001698545.2 Rhinopithecus bieti | reverse complement strand
TTTTTTTTTTTGAGACAGAGAGTCTTACTCTATTGCCCAGGCTGGAATGCAGTGTCATGGTCTTGGCTGACTGCAACCTCTGCCTTCTGGGTTTAAGAGATTCTCCTACCTCAACTTCCTGAGTAGCTGGGATTACAGGCACCTACCACCACACCCGGCTAATTTTTGTGTTTTTCGTAGAGACAGCGTTTCACCATGTTGGCCAGGCTGGTCTCGAACTCCCGGCCTCAAGCAATCCACTCACCTCGGCCTCCCAAAGTACTGGGATTACAGGCAGGAGCGACTGAGCCCGGCCAGTTTCCTTACATTCTTTTAAAAGTTAATATTGTTTTAATTGTAAACGATGTGTGTGTGTGTGTGTGTGTGTGTGTGTCTGTGTATGTGTGTGTTCAGGACTTTTAAAGTTCATGATTTAACTCTTGCATTTGGCCAGAGACCTAATCTGAAAAGTGAAGAATTTGAACTAAAATAGCATTATTGCTTTGTTTTGTTCTGAAATGTGTTCTGTAAGGCCCTGGAGTTACAGGGGGAAGCTCAGAAAGACAAGCTGGTTAGTGGTTCCCTGTGTTAGGGGGTTGGAAATGTAGTCCACTAAGGCAGGCATTATGCTGACCTTTATGAATTATTGCATTAATTCTCAAAATGTTCAAAGGTACATATTATTACACAGAAGGAAACTAAGTACCTATGTACTTTAACTTAGCTACAGAGTGGTGGGGTGGGAATTCGAATTTAGCTTCCTGCTTGATCCCAAACACTTAAACACTGTTCAATTCTGGCTCTGGAGATAGTCAGGCCCACCTAGAAACCCCAGGAGTTCCACAGCAGTTATTAGCACCAAAAAGCCATGTGCACTGACTGCTCCAGATATAGCCGGTCCTGACATCACAGAGTCCCTAAAGAATTTGAGTCTGTGTACTCCAGGCTCGTGCCCAAGACACACACTGTCTCTTCTGGCTACTCCACCTGAAGACTGTCTGAATAGCCCTGTTGGTGCTATTCACTTCTGTCCGCGGCCCCTGCCTACTTTCTGGCATTCTTTACTTTCTATTTCTTTCCTCTTCAAGCTTTTGTTTTCTATTAATTTTCTCCTGATTTTAAATACCTATTTAATTTTAAAACTTAGTTCTTAATCACATCTACTTTTATATATCGTCTTCATTTTATGAATTTAGCCTTGTTTTCTTATTAGTGTGTGTATATATATATATATATATATATATTAGTCTGTGAGTTTATTCTTTCATCTCATTGTCTTCTGACCTCAGATGCTTTTTTAAAAATCTCATGTTATTTTTTAGTATTAACCTTTAATTTTTATTGGAATG
>NW_016807417.1:1242351-1253391 GCF_001698545.2 Rhinopithecus bieti | reverse complement strand
TTAAAAAATAAAAGATGCCTCTGTGTTTTATTTTCTATTTTCTTCTGAATGTTCTTTTTCAATAATCAGTCTAAGGTATAGCCATAAAGATGGTAGCATTGAAAAAGAGTCTCCCACATTTCAGTCCTGTGCGTAATGCGAGTGCCATGAAAGGTGGGAAGCCGCCTGAAGCTTTAGAAGCTATATAGAAGAAATCCAGAGAGAAGAGCAGGGTGGAGAATAGGACACAGGGAGGTGATTTCAAGTCTAGTCTAGTCCTGTATCTTTCACAATGACATTTTTGTTATTTTTCTCTAATCCTTTTCTGTTGTCTTGCACACATCTAACCCAGCAGTAAATTTTTAGCGTTTTATCCCTATTGGGTCTTTTGAAAAGAGTTGTCTTAACGCTTTCCTTTCCACAGTCATTTAATCAGTTTACATAATATTTAATGAAACTTTATAATTAAAATAGCCAGCCAGGCATGGTGGTTCATGCCTGTAATCCTAACACTTTGGGAGGCAGAGACAGGAGGGTTGCATGAGCCCAGGATTTCAAGACCATCCTGGGTATAGCATGACCCTGTCAGATAGATAGATAGATAGATAGATAGATAGATAGATAGATAGATAGATAGATAGATAGATAAAACTAGCTGGGCATGGTGACTCACACCTACGGGCCCAACTACTTGTGAAGCTGAGGCAGGAGAATAACTTGAGCCAGGAAGTCAAGGCCTACTGCACTCCAACCTGGGCAACAGAGTGAGAGCCTGTCTTAACAACAACAATTACAAAAGCAGGCACAATGTATTAAAGTTGGCCCCACATCATGGTGAACTAAAGTGGGGATTTATCCTGTCCCTATCCTCAGAGTTATGCTCAAACAATATGGATGCCTCTAGAGAGGGACGACTTTCTGTGTTCACTGTCATCTTACCAGTGTGGTTATTGAAGGAACCCTGGCTTCCAGTTCCAGGAACTCCAATTAAATGCTCTAGGACATCAGACATAGATCAGCTGCTTTGAGCTTCAGTTACACCAAATCTAAAACAAAACCAATTGCAAACCTTGGATGTATCTGTTAACTAAAGACAATGTTAATACCTTAATAGCTCTCCAAACTGATCCCCAGGTTACTAACCAATCTTTTAGAATAAGCTAAGCTTGCTAATCTCTTTTAAATGCACTGACAGCCCTTAGTAGGCTGAGCACAGCCCACAAGCTGCTCACTAGTTGGCTCTCTTACTTCTCTCACCTTCTAAGTTATATGTCTGCAAGGACTCAGTTGTATTAGTTTTGTTTTCATCAAACACATTTATGGTTGTACTGGCTATTCTCATTAAATAATTTAAACAAATATTATATACTGATTAAATGAGTGTAGGGGAAACAAAAAAATAAGCATGAAACACTAGAAATTTGCTGCTAAGTCAGCCGTGGACAAAACCGCTAAAAAGGTTTAGACAAAATAACAATAAAACTCTAAAAAGAATCTGCACTTAGATCACTCCACAAATATGTGAAGATATGGGGGCCCATTTAAAGAAAGAGAAAATAAACATTGTAAGTGTTGCATTCTGGATAGAGTATATGCAAGAAAAACAGTTTCAGACTCTAACCAACAAACCCATGCTTAAAGAAAAAACCTTGACCTTGCATAAACTGACTTGTTTGATTAACCCAGCAATGTCTTATTCACACTGAATAAGAGGTCTTTTGCTGACTGAGAAATCGATTTAATAAAATAAATATACCTTCAGTTAATTATTCAATGTAATAATCATAGTATCTAATATATTTATCACATATTTAAACATAAAAGTGAAGGTAAAGCAGCAAATCCTTGAACATTTATATCCATCTCATATATTTATCCCAATGTTAGTGTTCATTTGATATGATAAGATATTCTTGTAAAAAATGTAATGAAGTATTGGTATTATGGTTATGGAAACTTCAGATTCACATAGACAGGTTTAAGCCTTTGCTCTCTCTTGGGCAAATTACTTAACCTCTCTCAAATTGTTTCCTCCTCCGTAAAATTGGAATCAGGCTACCTTGCCAAGGGTTGCTGTGAGGATTAGAAGTAATGTATGTAAAGTGCCTTACTGCCGTGGTTGGCACGTGATAGGCTCTCAATTGATAGTAGCTTTTTTTTCTTTAGGAAGATATTGTAACATAAACATCCTGTGACTTTAAGTTTTAGAAAAATAATCAGTCATCAGGACTTCAACTGGATTGTCATTATCTTCCTGAAGCCATGTGTCCAGGATATATCAGTTACACTTCTATGAACAATGCACCTATGGCCACCAGGCCCGGGCCTATCAGGGATGGGCTTCCAACTGGGACTGCGGACTCCTCAGCTTTATGCAGTGATCCAGGTTAAAGAGAGCAAGGGGGAGCAGGCCTCTGAGTCTCTTTCTGGAATATTAAGTCAGCTAATTTAAAAATATATATTTATCTTATGCAGAGAAGTGCGGCACTCAGTCTTTCCACTTCTCTGTTTTCTCTTTTCCTACCTTTTGCCTTCTCTTTCTTTCCTACAAAGCCATAGGCAAGTTGCTTGCTGTACTTACGTGTTTGTTTCATCTTTCTTTCATCTAATAAATATTGATGGAGCATCCACTATGTGTTTCATGTATAAAAATGTGGAACACAGTAATGAAGGATGTCCCTGCCCTTGAATTAATAATGGTAATGACTAACATATATTGATCACTTACTCTGCTAAGCTCTGTCTCTAAACCCTTCATGAACATTATCTCATTTTTAAAAACCCCAATTCTTTTAGCAATCTCACAAGATAAATACTATGATTATCTGCTTTTTACAGGGGAGGAAACTGAGGCTTAGCAAAATATGTAACTCGTTGAAGATTAAAAATCTAGTCCGTGGGGCACCTGAGAGCTTATATTCCTAAGAACCTTATTATGATACGACTGACATGGCTTGAAACAGAAACAGATATCTTAAAAAGATAATTACAGCCCAATAAAATAAAGTCTTCCCTATTACGAGAGCACAAAGGAGAGGCCGGGCGCAGTGGCTCACGTCTGTAATCCCAGCACTTTGGGAGGCCAAGGTGGGTGGATCATGAGGTCAGGAGATGGAGACCATCCTGACCAATATGGTGAAACCCTGTCTGTACTAAAATATAAAATTAGCTGGGCGTGGTGGCACATGCCTGTAGTACCCAGCTACTCAGGAGGCTGAGGCAGGGGAATCGCTTGAACCCTGGAGGTGGAGGTTGCAGTGAGCTGAGATCACGCCAGTGCACTCCAACCTGGCAACAGAGCAAGACTGTCTCAAAAAAAANAAGTCTTCCCTATTACGAGAGCACAAAGGAGAGGCCGGGCGCAGTGGCTCACGTCTGTAATCCCAGCACTTTGGGAGGCCAAGGTGGGTGGATCATGAGGTCAGGAGATGGAGACCATCCTGACCAATATGGTGAAACCCTGTCTGTACTAAAAATATAAAAATTAGCTGGGCGTGGTGGCACATGCCTGTAGTACCCAGCTACTCAGGAGGCTGAGGCAGGGGAATCGCTTGAACCCTGGAGGTGGAGGTTGCAGTGAGCTGAGATCACGCCAGTGCACTCCAACCTGGCAACAGAGCAAGACTGTCTCAAAAAAAAAAAAAAAAAAAAAAAAAAAAAGAGAGAATAACTGCCACTGAAGGACCACTAAGAAAGGCTTTATGGAGGAGACCTACTTATGAAGGTTAAGTAGGGGTTTTCTAGGCGAATGAAATAGAAAAAACTTATAGTATTCTAAAAGACCATAAAGTATGTGAAAAGCAAACAGGTGTGGCAAAACATTAGATAATCTGGAGGAGAAGTTCAGTGTGATTTGAACAATATAGTGTGTCTGATGGAGTGTGGTGGACCAAAAAAGTCTTAGAGATAGATTGAGGCCAAATTGAGAGAGGCCTTGAACATCCCTTGAGCTCTGGAACTGATGTCTGCCACTTTATACCCACTAGCATAAGGAGAGAAGGGAAATAGGTATTAACGTTTAATGAGTTTTCTTAAATGCCAAGTACTATACTTCATGTCTTATTTATATTATTAATAATATTTCATTTAATATAATGAAATAGTTCTCACAACCATACAAGGAAGTAGGCTCCATTCATCGTCATCATTATTATTATTCAGAATATACTAATTATAAAGATAACATTCACTGGATTTTCGCAAAATGAACATACCAATGTAACTAGCATCCAGATTGGAAAACAGAATGTGGAACCCCAGAAGCTACCTTGGGTCCTCCTGTAGTCATTACACTTCCAAGAGTAACGCTACCTGACTACTAACCCTGTAGTTTACTGTTGCCTATTTTTGAACTATAGAAGTAGATATTGCACTTATATGATTCAAAATATTATATTGGATAATATTTTATGTATAGTGTATTTTCTTCAGTGTAATGCTTGTGAAATTCATTCATGCAGGCATATGCAGTTGGAGTTCACTCCTTTTCCTTGCTCTGTGATATTCCATTGATGACTCTGTCAAACACTATTTATCCAGCCTTGAAGACCTTATTATTATCTTCCTTTCAAAAAATGATAAAACCAAAACTTGGATAGGTTAAAAAACTAGTTTTAAATCACAGAACTAGAGAGGAGCTGAACTAAGACTAGTCTAATATCATCTTATTCTAAAGGCTAAATGGCAATATAATATGTGGTTTGAATCAATCTCTAGTCAACAATAATTTATTTAGTGCTTGCTCAATAAATTACACAATAATTTATTGTGTTCCAAGTACCTTTTTAGCTTCCAAGAGCATAATAAGAAACAAAGCATATTATCTGCCCTGCTGAGAAACATTCAGACATACAAAAAGATAACTTCAGTTCCCAGTAAGTGCTATGAGGAAGATACTCATAAACATACATGGAATACTGACTTTGTAGAGGGTCCCGTTCTGTTCTGAGTACTTGACCTGTATTACTTCATGTAATTCTCAAAACGAATCCATGTGGTACGTACAGCAGCTGGTCCTGTGATCCTTATTTTACAAAGGAAGGGCTGAAGCATGGAGACTTGACGTACCCAGCCTTGTGTCCCACAGATAGTAAAGAGAGGAGCCAAGTTCCAATCAGGACAGTGGGGCTGCAGGCCCTGCACACATAGCCACAACTTTACGAAGGGTAAAATAATTTGTGAAGGGTAAAGGGATTTAGAATGGGAGGCAGATTGTTAGGAAAGGCCTCCGCAAGGGGGGAATGTTTGAGCTGGAAACCCAAATAGTAAAGAGGAGGTATTTATTCAAAGATCTGGTGAGAGAAGGACCCAAACGTAAGAAGCGGCAAGTAGAAAGATAAAAACACCCCGAGTCAGGAATGAACCTGGCATATTTAAGGATCATAAAGAAGGAGGAAAGTGGAGGGAAATAAAGCCTTGGTCAAGTGCACGTTGGGAGTTCTAGAGACATGGGTTGGAACACCATCTTAAGCCTACACCAAATGCCATTTCTCCTTCTACATTTCTAATCAACTGCATTGGTTTCTTATGTGGAATGGGTATAATGATGCACATAAAGGCTTAGAACACTGACAAGGGAAGTCGCACGTATTCAAAATTTGGTGTCTTCCTGCTCTTGCTCTTCTCCAATGTCACTCCTACCCTGATGGCGGTGATGAAACCAGGAACAGAATAGGAGGAGGCCAGTGGGTTGTGTAAGAATGTGATTAACTTGTATTTTCTCAGAGTTGCCCATCTGCTATTTTTCACTACTGATCGCACATTGCCAGCTGGGGTTTGAAGCTGTCATGAAGGGCATCTCAGGTCAGAATCCTTTTCACATTCATGTGTCAGATGTGACAAGGAGTCAGAGTAAAAAAAAAAATAGAGGACAAGAAGAACATGAGGCTCAATGAAACTTTACCAGGATACCTCTGAAGTCTGGAGCTGTGTTTCCAGGAAAGCCAGAAATCTGTTGGGGTTCCTTTCAGATGAAAAAAAAAAAAAAAAAAAAAAAAAAAAAAAACGGCCCCTGTTTAGGAGCAGTTATTATTTGTGAGGTAGGATGCTCTACACTGTCTCAAGGTGAGAAAATGTTATGTGCTCCTTGTAGGTATGAGCCTGTTCTAATTATATGCCTCCTTGATTATTGTTCTGCAGATTGATTAGAACCAAATTCAAGACATTTGTAGATCACGGTTCCTGGACACTTCTATATGTTAGCAAATCAAGTATGATTTATCCCCGGAATTATTGGTTAGGGACGGCTTCTTTTTCTCAATGCATGTTCTCCCTAGCTTATAATTTTAATTAGCGGTTGTTCCCAGTTCACACTGAGAGTGGCGATGATTGTCACTTCAGCACTGATGCACAGCCTTCGCCTGTAATGCAACTTTGACTTTTGCTTTCAGATTCCTTAATCAATGCAGGATGGAGGATAAAGGAGATTGCTGAATTAAAGTTGCAGCGCAATAGGAAATTCAATAGCCTTCAATTTAGGAGGTGAATTTGAATTAGATTACTGCTAGGCAAGGCTGGATTTAACAATCCAGGGATCCTTATCCACTGCACCCAATTCTGGGTAAAGATCATCCTTCTCCCACATCCCAACCCAATGGCAAGGGACTAGACCTATATGCTGGAGAGGGCCCAGCACACCTGGGGAGATCCTGCTGTCGCTCTTCTCTGTTGCTTGTAGCTTCTTGAAAAAGTGAATTGCAGCTATCATCGTTGTGCTATTGTTGCAGCGTTTTCTGATTAGATGGCCTCAGCATCTTTCTTCCTGGCACACAGACACATCAGATTTTCTCCCCTTTCTTCTTTTACATTGAGGGAAATAAACAGTGGCTTCCTTGGAAGTTCCCTATCTTTTGACTGTGGCATATGTCTGTGTATGAGAAAAATACAATGACTTCCTGAAAATGTAAAATAGTTGTGAGAAAAACCTGCTTTGAATTTCTGATTACCCTCCTTTTACCCAAGATAATACTGTATTGTTTCTTGAAAGAGCTAGTATCTTGAACAAGATAATTATATTTCTTCTAATACTCAAGTCGAATTTTCCCTCTGTGAAATACAAGAGAGGTACCTATTTCAGAAAGTTTTAAGTTCAAATTTAATCACGTCTCTGAACTTCGAGTGAAATTTAATTATCGTCATCTTGACTCACATTGACTAATATACAAACAGAGGCAACGAGAGTGGAAAAGAAAGAATGTGCGCAAAAGAAAATAAAGAGCTGAGGGGACTTTGACAGAAGTTTGAAAGTTTCAAGAATGCAATCTGTTCCAGCAAGTTCAAGCTTTTTTTTTTTCCTAAAAATGCAATTGGTATTAAAATACAATGTTGCTTGGGAGTGCAAATATGAATATTTAGCAGTAACAAGTTGATGCAGTTTAAGTGTTCCCAGGCCCAGGTTTATCAGAATATTGTAAGGAAGATTTACTTTCATGAAGTGAAAGTAAGTGTTTGAAATGAAGTTGAATATCCTTGAGGATTTTTATCACCCACTAAAGTTTAGAGAGGCCGTTTTATCCTAGAGTTGAGTTTGATCATCAGAAACCAGTATAAACTTTGCCTTAAACAAGCAGTTCAGGTAAAGAAAGGATTTTTCTTGGTAAAATTAATGTTTCAATATTGTTGTATTATGGTTCTAGAGAGAAGCAGAACCAGTACAATGTGTGTGTGTGTGTGTGTGTGTGTGTGTGTGTGTGTGTGTGTGTGTACACAGAAAGAGAGAGAGAGAGAGAGATTTATTTTATGGAATTGACTCAAGATGATGGAGGCTCGGCGGGGTGGGGTGGCTCACGCCTATAATCCCAGCATTTTGGGAGGCTGAGGTGGGTGGATCACTTGAGGTCAGGAGTTCAAGATCAGCCTGGCCAACATGATGAAACCCCATCTCTACTAAAAATACAAAAATTAGCCAGGTGTGGTGGTGTGCGCATGTAAACCCAGCTATTCTGGAGGCTAAGGCAGGAGAAGGGCTTGAACCCAGGGGGTGGAGGTTGCAGTGAGCCCAGATCGTGCCACTGCACTCCATCCAGCCTGGGCGACAGAAGGAGATTCTATATCCAAAAGCAAACAAACAAACGATAAAACCATGGAGGCTGGTAAGTCCAAAATCTGTAGGGTGGGCAGCAGACTGGAGACCCAGGGGGAGCTGAGGCTGCAGTTTAAGTCTGAAGGCTGTCAGGCTGAAGAAATTTTTCTTGCTCCGGAGAGTCTTTTGTTCTGTTCAGGCTTTCAACTGATTGGATCCGGCACACCCACATCATAGAGGGCAATCTATTTCATTCTTTTTCAAAGTCCACTAATTTAAATGCCCATCTCACCCAAAGCACTGCCATAGAAACATCCAGAATAATGTTTCAGTACTTACCTGGGCACTGCAGTTCAGCCAAGTTGACATATAAAATTAATCATTATTGTTGTTGATGACAGGTTTTATTTCTACATTCAGTTTGAGACATTTTCAAAGGATTATTCCATTGGCTTTTAGGTTTTGCTTTATTTGTTAAATATTTTAAATTTTAGGACTCTTTATATCAGAATCAATAATAATTGCTGTGTAATGGACTGGGATTTTAGGAGTAAAACAATGTTAAAATGTGGATAATTAGGGCTATATGGACAGGGAGAGCTACTCATAATAAAAAGAGTCCAGCTGCAGAGGTCTCTCTGCTTTTCCCATTCCTCACCACCTGCCTCTGATAATTTGCCAAGCATCAGTTTAATTCTTTTTCCATGAAAGAAGATAAAACTGTTGTTTATTCTTTGCAAAGGCACACTGATAAGTCCTTAAACACAGCATTTCAATTCACGCATCTTAAAATCGACCCCATCTTTTCTATTTCTGTTACCACTGCCTTGGTGTGAGTTCCATCATATCAGTTCCTACAGAACGTCCTGCTCCCCCTCCACTCTCCAATACAGACACTGTATTAACACCACATTTATTTTTTCCAAGACTTTGCTCCTCTCTTTCCACTCCCTTGCTTCCCAGTGACAGCAAAATAAAATCTTCCTTCTTGGCATTCATGACCTGACCCCATCCCACCTGACCAAACTATTCACAAGCACTTTATTTGTTCTTATCTTTTTTCTTTTCTTTTCTTTTCTTTTTCTTTTTTTTTTCTTTGAGACAGAGTCTCGCTCTGTAGCCCAGACTGGAGTTCAGTGGCACGATCTTGGCTCACTGCACCCTTAGCCTCCTAGGTTCAAGTGATTCTCCCACCTCAGCCTCTCGAGTAGCTGGAATTAGAGGCGCCTGTCACCATGCCCAGCTAATTTTTGTATTTTTAGTAGAGATGGGGTTTCACCATGTTGGCCAGGCTGGTCGCGAACTCCTGACCTCAGACGATCCACTGAGCTCCACCTCCCAAAGTGCTGGGCCCTGTTCACACGCACTTTCCACTACTATCCACCACTAGGTTTCCAGTCCAGTCGGGCTGCTCAGTGTCTCATTCCAAGCCTTGCTCTTGCATGTTTCCATCTATCTAAATCCTACCCGCCATCCTTTCTCTGAAGATTCTCTGATTTGCAGACACCAGGATCTACAATTTGATGGACTCTTTAAGCAACTGTTATCTGTTTCAGGCATTTTATCCCAGTGTAAATGAAAATTAAATATTTGTATACCTGTATTTCTTGTTTGTAATTTTAAACTCCAATAGAATATAATTTTCATTAGGGAATGTAACATGACTGCCTTTTCTTCCCTGTACCCCTATTTTCTAGCTGTGTTCCTGACACATACTAAGTACACATTAAATGTCTCTATATATTAAATATATAAATAAATGAACATCTGTTTCTGACAGTGGAGGGCTAGATATCATATATAAAACTCCCACTGAATACACTTAAAAATGCTAAAAAAAAAAAAATTTTAATGTGCATTGATGAGCTGGCAAGAAAGTAAAGTAAATAACTAAGAGAAAGATGGAGCCTATAGAGGATAAACTAAGTGGAACACTCAAACCAAATCTTACCTCTTCTCTCAGGGCATTTACTGAACCTGGAATATTTGATCTTTGGTTTTCACGGGAGGCACAGGAATTAGAAGACAATTTCCAGGGACCTCTCCTGAGAATTAGTAACTTCAACTTGGTTTCCATGTGGGTTTTTAGCTCAGATTCATACTGGGAAAATCTCAAGTTCTTAAGTGTTTTTAAAAAGGGCCTGCTTACATGAAAGAATAGTAAGAAGTCACTTTCTAAATATATATATGCTGAAACCACTCAAAATACTGAAGGGCTTATCATCTAATATTCAGGCCTTTTTTTAAAAAATGCATCCCGAGTAAGAAACCCATCCTCATTTTTATTTCTCTTTCTAAATTCATCCAGTAAAGAAATAACAGAACATTTAAATGGCAAGAGTACATTGCGATTGCAATCTGGGAAATACATTATCCATAAGTATGCATTTTTGTGGCCACAGGGTCAGAAAGAACTGTGGTATCAGTGTGTCCTGGAAACTGCTGCTTTTCATGAACCCCATCAAACTAAAACAACAGAGATCCTGTTATTACCTGGTTTTGCTTCAGTCTAGGAGAACTGTTTCCTAATAATACATATTAGTTCTTGGAATCTGGGCTAGGAATTATTTATATTAACCTGCTCACCAGTTTAGGAACTCAACGGATTGCCTCTAGGAAGGCAAATGACTGGAGCCAATGACAATTATACACCCTATAGAGTAAATGGAAACAAACAAACAAACAACAACAAAAAAAAAAAAACGACCTGGCACCATGATAAAATGTTACAGCATAAGGAGAAAGAAAATATCGGCTTTGGTTGGGTGCAGTGGCTCATGCCTGTAATCCCAGCACTTTGGGAGGCTGAGGCGGGCAGATCACTTGACGTCAGGAGTTCGAGACCAGCCTGGCCAATATTGTGAAACTCCATCTCTATAAAAAATAGAAAAATTTGCCAGTGTGGTGCCAGGCGCCTGTAACCCCAGCTACTCGGGAAGCTGAGGCAGGAGAATTGCTTGAATCAGGGAGGCGGAGATTGCAGTGAGCTGAGATCACACCATTGTACTCCAGCCTGGGCGACAGAGTGAGACTCTGTCTCA
>NW_016807417.1:1200401-1242050 GCF_001698545.2 Rhinopithecus bieti | reverse complement strand
AAAAAAAAAAAAAAAAAAAAAAAGAAAGAAAGAAAGAAAATATCAGCCTTTTTTCTTATTAAAAATGTATTTGTTTCAACTTGGAAGATGAAAAAAGTTCTGGAGATGAATGGTGGTGAAGGTTGCACAACAATGTGAATCCACATTGAATGGTTTAATGCCGTTGAAATTAACACTAAATTTTATGTCATGTATATTTTACCACAATTTTTTTCTTTCCAACTTTTATTTTAGGTGCGGGGGTTTATGTGCAGGTTTGGTACTTGGGGAAATTTTGCGTCATGGGGCTTTGGTGTACAGATTATTTTGACACTCAGATAATAAGCATAGTACCCGTTAGGTAGTTTTTTGATCCTCATTCTCCTCCCAGCCTCCACCCTCAAGTAGGCCCTGGTTCTATTGTTCCTTTCTTTGTGTCCAGGTGTACCCAGTGTTTAGCTCCCACTAATAAGTGACAATATGTGCTATTTGGTTTTCTGTTCCTGTGTTAGTGTGCTTAGAAAAATGGCCTCCAGTTCCATCTGTGTTGCTGCAAAGTACATGATTTTGTTCTTTTTTATGGCTGCATGGTATTCCATGGTGTACATATACCACATTTTCATTATCCAGTCCACTGCTGATGGTGTTGGTGGGCATCTAGGTTGATTTCATATCTTTGTTATAGTGAATAGTGCTGCAATGAACATAAACGGGCCTGTGTCTTTATAGTGGAACAATTTACATTTCTTTGGATATGTGCTCAGCAATGGGATTTCTGGGTCAAATGGTAGTTCTATTTTAAGTCTTTTGAGCAATCTCCACACTTTTCTCCACAGTGGGTGAACTAATTTACATTCCCATCAGTAGTGTATAATCATTTCTTTTTCTGCACAACCTCACCAGCATCTGTTATTTTTTGACTTCTTTATAGTAGCCATTCTGAATGGTATGAGATGATAACTCATTGTGGTTTTAATTTGCATTTCTCTAATGATTAGTGATGGTAGGCATTTTTTTATATGTTTGTTGGCCATGTGATGTCTTCTTTGAGAATTGTCTATCCATGTCCTTTGTCCCTTTTTAAAATGGGGTTGTTTGGTTTTTTTGCTTGTTAACTTGTTTAAGTTCTTTATGGATTCAGAATATTAGACTTTTGTCAGATACGTAGTTTACAGATATTTTTTCCCATCTGTAGGCTGTCTGTTTATTCTCTTGATAGTTTCTTTTGCTGTGTAGAAGCTTGTTACTTTAATTAAGTCCGATTTGTAATTTTTGTTTTTGTTGCAATTGTTTTTGGAGTCTTCATCACAAAATCTTTGCCATGGCCAATGTCCAGAATGGAATTTCCTAGATATTCATCTAGGGTTTTTATAGTTTTAGGTTGTACATTTAAGTCTTTAATTTATCTTGAATTGGTTTTTGTACATGGTGAAAGAAAGGAGTCCAGTTTCAATCTTCTGCATTATGGTTAGCCAGTTATCCCAACACCATTTATTGAATAGGGAGTCCTCTGCCCATTGCTTGTCATTGTTGGCTTTGAGGAAGACCAGATGGTGATAGGTATGTTGCTTTATTTCTGGGTTTTCTAACCTATTCCATCAGTCTATGTGTCTGCTTTTGTGCCAGTACCATGCTGTTTTAGTTACTATATCCTTGTAGTATAATTTGAAATCAAGTAGTGTGATGCCTCCAGCTTTGTTCTTTTTGCTTAGGAGTGCTTTGGCTATTCAGGCCCTTTTTTTGTTCCAGATGAATTTCAGAATAGTTTTTTCTAATTCTGTGAAAAATGTAATCTTTAAGACAATTTTAAGAAAGTTATCTAGACTACTTTCCTGTTTATTATAAAATATCAAGTATCAATTAAACATTTATTGAACCTATTTACAACTGGCATAAAATAGACCCAGAGACCAATTGAAAATACTTTTTTCTAAATAAGACCCTTGGTCTTTAAGAGGTGTCAGTGTATAAAAAGTAGTATCATACAAATGTAGGAAATATGTTGATTTTGAGAGAAAATAGAGTCTCACCTGAAGTGACATGCAAAAAGCAAGCAGGCAAATAAAAAAATTATGGCCTTTAAATATTTAAATGTAAAAGTTAAACATTTTAAAGTTAAGAAATATAAAGAAGTTATCTATATTTATAGAAAGATCTTATGTTTATGGGAGCAATGAAGGAAGGCATGATATAAATGATTAGATCACATGAAGTCATAAAGTTGTACCCAGAAATAATGAAAAAGTATGAAACAAGCACTATCCAATGAATGCATCAACATATATTCAAGCTTACTGGTATCAAAGAGATGTAAACTATTACCAGGGATAACTGGTGAGTTAGTAAAATAGGCAGTTCCACATCATGGCAAAATGTCTAACTGAAGCAGCCTAGTTACTCTTTGTGCTAAGTTTACCAATAGTGAAACCAGGGTATTCTGTACTGTTTTGACCTTCACTAATTTATATGGCAAATTTATGGACAAGTTCATGAAAAGATACAGATATAATTAGATTATTAAGACCTACGCAGCAAACTCGAAGAAATTGGTATTCATTTAATCTAAGAAAATGATATGTTTAAAACTGTAAAAGTGTAATTATTATTATATCAAAGGGTACTAATTGGTTTCATTTCTACAGAAGAAAAAACAGGAAGTAGATCTTATATGATAATTTATATTACAGTCAAATGTATTTGGGATATTCTGAAACATCAATTTTGTAGTAAGTTAGAAAGATAGTTTGAAAATCTTTTGGATGATTTAAAACAAAACAGAACAGATTTTCTATTTCAGATGATTCTGTTTTAGGTTAGAAGCTCTGCTGAAAATCTTCCTCAAGGACTCCTTTAGAGTCGTGATTCCAAATCCAGACTTCATACAATGCAGCTTTTAAAAAGCATGTTTTAAATATATGTCACCACTGGATAAAACCAGCTTTCATGCTCTCCGCTGAAATATTCTTCTAATGTTATGGGGTTCACTTACACATGGTACTTGATTTGTTACAAGATCAAGTGAATGGAGCAAGTTATTTGCTCCACCAAAAGAACTCTCTTAGGGTCTGTGAAAAGTAGGTATTCTCTCAGGGTTTATGTGAAGCGGATTAAATGAGTTAACAGTGTGAAAAGGCGTAACCCAGAGCCTCACGTTAGGAGGTACCTCAGGAAGAAAACTTGGCATACTAGCAGAAAATGTAATTGAGAATTAAAACATATATATATGTATACATATGTGTGTGTGTATATATATGTATATACACAGGTATATTCAATATATACGAATATGTCAATATATTCAAAACTGGGCTTACATTAGTGCCACAAATAATAATAACAATAACAATAATACAGATAATTTTTACTGCATGCTGGACATTTACATAGTCTTCAATAACCCTGTGAAGGAGGTACCATAATTGTCTCTTTCTAAAAAGAAGAAAGTAAGGCACAGCATGGCTAAGAGAAGTGTGGAGATATGAAGCCACTAGGGGGAATCTGGCTGGAAAACAGCCTCAAGACAGATTCTGGGAGATTTAAGGCATTGTGATAAAAATATATATTTTATTCTAGGTAGCCTTTGTGAGTTTTTGAGATGAGGAATCACCAATTACAGTTGTGCCAGCATTGTACATAGTTCTTATGCCAATGGTGAATAGTGGCAGGGGGTGAGAATTTAGTCTTCAGATATTGGAATGGTTCAGATATTAACAGAGAAAGGAGTGGGATGGGAGGGAGGCCTTAGTTTGGTAGATTATGGAGAAAGGATGTACATGACTTGATTGCTAAGTATATGTCCACAAGAGGGAGAGAGAAGTTGAGGACATTTTCCCTTCATAAATTAAATTTTAAAAAGTAGGATTTCATTTCATGATTAGTATCCACACACAGTGGACTATAATTTGTGAAATGTGTTGATTATCCCGGTCGTTAACTTTCATAAGTTTTTATTTTGTTTTTGGGATTTTAAATATCCTGCCAAACCCCCAGGTCTCTCAATATATAAAAAATAAAGCCAAGCACAGTTGTGAATATGTGACTAAATAACAAAGAGATTCAAATTAATTTGGGTCGTTAGCGAAATAGATTAGCTCAATAAATATTTCTTGAGTCAAGCAGGTAAGTGACCACCTCTCCCAGATCATTATGGTCAATTATTTTAAAGTTGAGAACTTCTTGGCAACTTTTTTTTGAATCTAATCAAAAGTTCAAATGACAACACCACTAGTCACAGGATTTTGATCCTTGTAATTTCCAAGAAAGTAGAAGAACAGAAGAAATTTGAGAATCAGTACTTCCAAATCTGCATACGAGGAAATGGCACCACACAGATTGGTAGTGTAAGCAAATTAATAAGAACCTATCCTCTCGAGTGCACCTTCTTCCAGTCATTCTGGTTATTCTTGGCCTCCTGATCTCACAACCCATTCTTCCCTCTCGTCCCATACTAATCTCACCACTCAATTCAATTTTATGCCCTTCTTTCAGTTCCTGCTCTCCTTCATTCTGGAGACACCTTAATTTTCTTCTAATTACACACCTTTATGCCTTTCTTTCCCTGTGTCTAGAGTGTTTCCCCTGCCTGGATTTGCCAAATGCTTTCCCTTATAGCCTTTAAAGATCTCTTTCATTTTTCCTTCCTCCCTGTAGCCCATCATGACTAAATGTGTGTGATATTGAATCTCTCCTTTATTCTAACGGGCTATTTGCTCACTCCACAAAAACCACAGCCGCTGAACTGAAAACATAATGTAATACTTATTTAGAGTAGGCTTGCTTTTGCTCTAATCTCACTCAGGTTGGATAATTCTATTTTGACCACATTAATATTGTGTGGTCTGAAATGTAGGCATGTAGACAATGGAAACTGATTCTATTTGACTCACTTAGAAAAGCATAAGCATAACACGATGTGTCTCACTGCACTGTTAATGAGTTCTTTAGTGGGTACCATTTTGTTACACTCATACTAGGAATCAGACTAAGGTGTTGTATAGAATGGCCATCTTCTGGCTGTATATGTATTTGTGTTTTACGGTGCAAGGTTTGAACCATGGTCATAAAGGGAAACCCGAGATCAGCGATTGCAGCAAGAAAAAGGAAAAAGAAGATGAAAATCACATATGTCTTACAAAACTCCACCTAGTAAGTCTGTCCTGTTGTCCCCCCGGGACTGTGACCATTCTCCCCTGGTCGATGATGCTGTCATTATTTCTTCTCACGTGCTCTTCCCTCTGCTTCATTAGCTAATCATAGTGCAGGAGCCTTTTCAACAGCATGCACTGTTTCTTCTAACTCTGCAAGTAAAGCTAACACTCACTGCTTAATCACTTTTATCTCAACAGGTAAGGATAATAAAACAGTGGGGAAAATGACAAAATTTAGTGCACCATTTTCTATTAGGAGCCATGGACTTTTTCTTTGACATTCAATCACTTACTGTAGCACAGCATGAAACTCAGGCAGGTGCGACCTCAGCATCCTCAGTTCTGACATAGGAATAAGCGGTATCCTCTAGTTCAAACTCTGGGCTTACTGTGTCTGCAGTACTGACTGCGAGATGGCAGCAGAGGATCGAGTAAAAAACCCTGGGCCGTCTCTTCTAGGACCTCAATTTTTCCCAGTGCAATTGAGGCAAAAATGATGAAATGGAGATTTGGAAGGGACACTTATTGATGCCATCAACTCCAATGTCTTATTTATAGTTTAAGCAACCAAGGCCCATAGGATTGAAATGGCTTTCCCAAAGCCACACAGTTGTATTGGGAATTGAGTTACTCTGACTCGTGTGGCAGATTTTTAAGTTAAGTAGCATCAGTGAACTCTTATAACACTTCAGGGTTTCTTTTTATTATATTCCTGTAAACACATTTTTTAAACATAAAACATTAGCAAGCATTAACCGCCTCATATGTGTAAATTAGATTATGGAAGACTTCACCAGTGTTTTTCAATGTAAAGTTCTCTTCTTTCTAAGACCACTGAACACTACTCTCACCAGCCTATTTGCAGTTGGGTGAAGCTATGTGACTAAAAATGTTGTGTTCCTTCAGAGGTGAGGCAGTGAACATGACGTCTGCATGGTTTTTTCTAGCTCTTTCTCTATCCCTTCGTTGTCTAGGGAGGAGGTAACGGACCAAGATACCTGAGCCACAGGATCGAAGCAGCTTGGATCACTTAGTAATCCCACGGATCACTGGCTGCTCTAGAGAATTGCCTAAAGGAGAAAAAAAGAACTATTATATTTGAAGTAACTGAGTTTTTAGCACAGTTTGTTACTGTCACATAAACATAGCCTATTCTGACTAACGGAAAGATGCTGGTATTTTTCTGCATTTTCTATTATTCTCACTCTTCGATATCATTTTGTGCAGATGAGATGTGTTATTATTTATGTCAGATAAATAGTGTTCTGACAGAAATTTCCCTTCACACGTGATTTCTGATCTTGTGTGGCACCCTACTGAATAGATCCTTGGCCTGGATTCTGTGATCTCCCATCAGGCCTGCTTCCCTGTGTGCATGGCTTTTTCTTAGCATGGGTTTTCTGGAAGACAAAACCTGAAGCAAAAGCATAAGTGCCAATACTTTATGGGAGTGTTGTGATCGGCCGACTGCTCAGTTTCTCAGAATATCTTCAGAGAAGCTGAATGAAGCTATTGTGACCCCGAACAGTATGGAAAGTGGAGCAGGAGAAAGAAAAATACATTAAATATATTTGATCCTCTCTGATCTCACACTGGTCTTTGGTTGCCCCATGGAACTTGAACTCCCTGACATTTCTGATTTGCATATGCCTGGGTGTGGCAGCATCTTAGGTCTCGGTGACAACACAGAAGCACCAGAGCATGAGTTGAGTTGATGTTACCCTGCTGTGCTGAGACCCCGCTCCGTGGAGGGAGGAGCAGCGTCTAGCCATTGCTGTAGTCACTCCAACTAGACAACATGGCAAATGAGCAGAACATGGCTAATGCAGAAACCAAACTGGTTAGCTTTATAATTAAAAAAAAAGACAACACATTTAAGGATTAAAAGATATAATGTTTCTAAAGTGCTTATCATAGGGTCTTGTACAAACTAATAATTGGAAGCCAAAAATTAATCAGGTGATAATATAGCTCGTTAAATGTACGTAGGATTTTACACTTTTACTATCCATGTTCTTTTATTAGATCCCTGAGCAGTACGAAGGGCAGCTCTCAGTCGTATTTTACTGGTAAGAAAATAGAGGCATTAGAGGCGTGAAATTACCTTCCCAGGCTACTCAGACGTGGGCGGTCGAACTGGAAGGTCCGGAAGGAGAGGCCAGATTTCCCATTACCGATAGGTTCCATTCTTTTTCTATTATACTACTGTAATGTTTAAGTCACCAAAACGTTTTCCAGTTGTTTAATTGAGAAACAAAAGAGCTAGACAAGCAAAAAATGAAAAACAAAAACAAACAAAACAACTCCTCCCAAACTCCAAAGACAAAAATGAAAAACCCAAGAACAAAATAAAACAAAAAAACGGAACCAACGCGACTGCTATGCTAACATTTCCTATTTTACTCAAAACCTAGATGTTTGGTAGCCATAAGCCACCAGGAGCTGAACTCTCTCTTAAACAGAAGGAATTCATTGATTTCTCTTACAGCTTGAAGAGCAGTTGAACTATCAATTCCTATCTGATATATAAGGTTGATGTGTCTGGATAGATTAATAAAATAAATATTGTGGAAAAGTAACATTCAGATTTACTTTCCAGTCAGTTTTCATGAAAAGATTAAACAGAAATCAGTAACTACTTTTTTTGAGCAAGTAAACAAGTGAAAATCTTGGGATCTGACAAAAGATTTGATAAGAATTCTGGTACTATGGATATTTCTATAGAGATCAATTTTTTCATAATATTTTTTGCTTATGTCATATACAGTTATACAGAAAATAGGAAGAAATAAGCCAAAAAAGAAAAGAAATTGATAGAAATCTTAATAGCTAGAATTAAATACCTCTAAACCAATTTTGTCTCCTCCCCACTTTCCTTCCTTTCTCTTTGTTCTCTTCCCCCTTCCTCCTCTTCACTCCACCCTATATCTCTTCCTCTTTCCCCCTTTTCTCTTCCCCAAATGAAAATCTGTTTTTAACTGACTTTTTATACTCAACATTATAGATACTATAATATTTTGAATTCAGACAAAAATTTCATTTTTATAAATGTCTACTGCTTTAGGAATTTTGACTAGTAATTCTCAGAACATTTCTTTTTTTTAAATTTTATTTATTTATTTTTTTTCATTTTTATTTATTTTTTTATTATTATTGTTATACTTTAAGTTCTAGGGTACATGTGCATAACGTGCAGGTTTGTTACATATGTATACTTGTGCCATGTTGGTGTGCTGCACCCATCAACTCATCCTTTACATCAGGTATAACTCCCAGTGCAATCCTTCCCCCCTCCCCCCTCCCCATGATAGGCCCCAGTGTGTGATGTTTCCCTTCCCGAGTCCAAGTGATCTCATTGTTCAGTTCCCACCTATGAGTGAGAACATGCGGTGTTTGGTTTTCTGTTCTTGTGATAGTTTGCTAAGAATGATGGTTTCCAGCTGCATCCATGTCCCTACAAAGGACGCAAACTCATCCTTTTTTATGGCTGCATAGTATTCCATGGTGTATATATGCCACATTTTCTTAATCCAGTCTGTCACAGATGGACATTTGGGTTGATTCCAAGTCTTTGCTATTGTGAATAGTGCTTCAATAAACATACGTGTGCATGTGTCTTTATAGCAGCATAATTTATAATCCTTTGGGTATATACCCAGTAATGGGATGGCTGGGTCATATGGTACTTCTAGTTCTAGAGCACTGAGGAATCACCATACTGTTTTCCATAATGGTTGAACTAGTTTACGTTTCTAAATGGAAGATTACAACTTGCCAGTTGTACAACCTACATTTAGGGCTTGTTTTGCCCAAGGCCACATAGTCTGGTATCCTAAGGACGTGTTTGAGCTGGCTTATACAGTGGGAATCATCAGTGCAGTCGGCAGCACCTCATCTGCCCTGCTCAGGGACTGACACAGAAGTATGGCCCGCTGTAGTCACATACCATTAGGAATTACCCCAGGGATTTGTATTCTTTGAAGATTAAATGTTGATTCGTCCAATCACGGTATTGTAAAGTTGCAGGTATGTTATCTTCTGAATTTCAGAGGTATTGAGACTACGACTAAAATCAATTGAGCATGCTCATAAAAAATATCACACCGTTAGAAGATTTTCTCAGCAGAAACCATCAACTCTGCAGAAAAGAAATGATTGAAGAAAATCCCCAGATTTAAAAGTGACCCCTGGAATAAGTTTGGAGTAACACATTGTCTACTTTGTTTTTATAACTGTGCCATTCTGTCCATGGTCTGTGTGGACAAGTAGCATCAGGAGAGAGCAGCTCTTTCATTGCAAAGGTGCAGAGGTGTAATTTATGACTCCTCTGCAGACACACTGGGGACCGGGACATCATTTCACTTTCAGCTACTAGCACACAGGAAAAGCAAAGAAAAAGTGTTAATGTGATACATCGTTGCCTTTGGAAATTGGGAAAATAATTAAATTCCTTGCCGATTCCCATTAACACAGTTTGCCATTTGCTATAACAATCCAGCCCCGAAACACACCTTGGAGTGATTACAAAAGAAACAATGAAGAGCCCCAAAACTTGAGGCAAAAATTTCCTAAAGTGTGACCTGGGTGTGCTATGAGTAGCCCAACGATATTTTTGATGACTCCCACCAAATACCACTTAACAGTTGCAAACTGCAAATACGAATTGCATTTGAATTTTGTCTAATCAATTCGATATATCAATCAGCCATATTGTTAAAAAAAGAAATTTGGTTGAACAATTTTGTCAATTCCATCAAAATGATCAAACTAGTTATAAATATAACCATGATCAGGGGCATGTTTCTTCAGGCTCTTGTGCAGTTTCTGTTGGGGAAAGCCAATTCAAGAAGGATTTATCAAGTGCCTACTATGTGTCAGGCACATAGTAGCACTACTTGTAGTAGAAGTGTGTATATAACACATTATCTTTCCTCAAGGAAATTTCAGTGAATATTTAACAGAGGTATTACAAAATAGTTGTAAAGAATACATTTCAAGATAAGCCCCGGACAAGTAGGAATGTTGGAGGAATTTGGAAGCAGGTGAGAACAGGTATTATGAAGTGGTCAGAAACACCTTATCAAAAGACCAAACCTTGGGTAGTAATTGGGCTGGTCCTTAAATTACAACTATAGTTCAGAGGGAAAAAGAAATGGCAATGGAGAAAGGAGGCAGAGCAAATGGTCCAGTGAGAAAACAAAAGAGAGCAAGGCATCTATTAGTTGCCTCAATTAACTTGTCAAATATTTATCAAGTGATCTATATGTGCCTTCCATTCTGCCAGGTGCTGGAGAGATGAGGTCAACAGGACAGACATCATTTCTTGTGGAGATGTTAGGTAACCATGAGGAAGTCATGCTGGCTGCTGAGGAGAATAAGATGAAGTTGGACAAATAAAGGGAAAGTCAAGAAAACTCGTATAATATATCTCATATTATATTTCATCTTTTCACCCACAGCCAGGTAACGAACACCTGTGTGGTTTATAATAGCAAGTCAATGTTAAAACTGGGAGCAGACCTACCTCACCAGGATATGGCAATGGGCTTACATGGAACATATGACTTAGGTTGGGACATATGGCATTGTGATCTTGTGTGAACTGGTTCTCTGAAGAGCAGGTAAGCCTGGCGTGGTGGCTTACACCTGTAATCCCAACACTTTGGGAGGCTGAGGCGGGCAGATCACTTGAGGTCAGGAGCTTCAGACCAGCCTGGCCACCATGGTGAGACCTCGCCTGTACTAAAAATACAAAAAATTAGCCTGGCATGGTGGTAAACACCTGTAATCCCAGCTACTTGGGAAGTTGAGGCAGGAGAATTGCTTGAACCTGGGAGGTGGAGGTTGCAGTGAGCTAGGATCGCACCATTGCATTCCAGCCTGGCCGACAAATCAAGACTCCATCTCAAAAAAAAAAAAAGAGCAGGTATGTCCCACTCGAAGGCCATAATGGTGGCGAAACTGAAGAGAAAAGGAGATTATTTGAACTACTCTGCACAAGGCACTGTGTTAAATGTTTCACTGTCACAGCAATCTAATTATTAGTATCGTTGCAACATACTATTATTTCCATTAGATGGACAAAGAGACCAAATCTTAGATTCAGTGGCTTCTCCAAGAACATACAACTAGTTAAATGGGGAAGCCAAACTTATAACTCAAATATAATTTCTCTGCTCTTTTAGCTACTGATATTGTTTGACTCTGTCCCCATCCAAATCTCATCTCAAATTATAATCCAAATTGTAATCCCCATGTGTCAAGGGAAGGACCAAGTGGGGGATGATTGATTCATGAGGGTGGTTCTCCCATGCTGTTCTTGTGATAGTGAGTGAGTTCTCATAAGATCTGGTTGTTTGATAAGTGTCTGGCACTTCCCTCTCCACTTTCCTTCTTGCCTGCTGCCATGTAAGATGTGCCTTGCTTCCCCTTTGCCTCCTGTCATGATTACAAGTTTCCTGAGGCTTCCCCAGCCATGTAGAACTGTGAGTCAATTAAACCTCCCTTCTTTAAGAATTACACAGTCTTGGGGTCAGGAGCTAGGGCCCACACCTGTAATCTTAGCACTTTGGGAGACTGAGATGGGCAAACCACCTGAGGTCAGGAGTTCAAGACCAGCCTGGCTATCATGGAGAAACCCTGTATCTACTAAAAATACAAAAATTTAGCCTGGTGTTGATGACGCATGCCTGTAATCCCAGTTACTCGGGAGGCTGAGGCAGGAGAATTGCTTGAACCTGGGAGGCAGAGGTTGCAGTAAGCCAAGATTGGACCACTATGCTCCAGCCTGAGCAACCGAACAAGAGTCTGTCTCAAAAAAAAAAAAAAAAAAAAAAAAAAAAAAAAAAAAAAAAAAAAAATTACCCAAACTCAGGTAGTATATCTATAGCAGTGTGAAAATGGACTAATACACCTACCCATGATTGCTATACCGCTATATTGCTATTGAGAAAAATGAGGATGTTAGGATCAGAAAACATTTTAAGAAGAAATATAATGAATTTAGCAATGAAATTTCGAATTCTATTCTCCATTCTCCATTCTCAGATATAAACTTGAAGTGTAAGAGATCTGGGTTAATAATAATAGGGATATAAGAAGAAATAAAAAGAAAAATTAAAGAAAGACAACCCTAAGGGTAGTAATAATTAAATTTTAACAAGAAAGGCCTATGTAGACAGAAAGCAATTACATTAAGCAAAATACACTTGTGCCTTTTGAAAGAATTTAAAAAGTATGACTTTGGCTTTGAACACAACCCTAGTGGGGGCTACTGTTTTTTGAGTCTTATTCCATTGGTAGAAGCCATATGCCATAGGCATAGCAATGGTCTCCCAAAGATGTCCATGTCCTAATCCCCCAAATCTGTGTCTATGTTAATTTACACGACAAAGGAGGCTTTTCAGATGGGACTAAGGTAGAGATCTTGAGATGGGGAGCTTATCCTGGATTATTTGGGTAGACCCAATGCAATCACAATGATCCTTACAAAAAAGGCAGCAGAAGGGTCAAAGTCAGAGGTGGCAATGTGTCAGTAGGAACAGAGGGAGTGAAGTGGGTAGGATGAACTAAGGAATGCAAGTAAACTCTAGAAGCTGAAAAAGACAAGGCAACCTATTCTTCCCTAGAGCCTTCAGAAGAAACACAGCACCTATCAACCCATTTTAGACCTCTAAGCTCTAAACTGTAAGATAATGTATTTGTATTGTATTTAACCATTAAGTTTATGGTGATTTGTGACAGTGGCAATAGGAAACTAATTCACTGTAAGAAATGCTTGGTAATAAGCAGTGAATTTGGGGCTGCAATGACTTCTGACCTCAATACCTGGAGCTGGGCTACACTTCACAGATTAAGGGCACAGTCCTCCATGAGGCTAACCTCACTTCACCCACAAGCTAGGGGTCCACAGGCCACCTTCACTTCTGTCCAACTGGCTACAAAGTCAGGGGTTCTCACGAATCCTCCAGACTCAATAATTCACTAAAATAATCTACATAACTCAGGAAAGTGCTATACTTGTGATTACAGTTTTATTAGGGCGAAGGGATACATACCAGTGCTAGCCAAAGGGAGAGATGCATGTGTTACTGCAGGTGAGGTCTAGGAGAGTTCCAGACTGGAAGCTTCTATTGTCCTGTCTCTGAGGAGTAAGGATGCATTAACCTCCTATATAGGCATAATGAAACTCAGTTTATATTAGCAAGCTTATTTCTTCAGCTGGGGAGCTCACTGATCTGCCAGCCTTGGCTATGATTGGTTAAGTGCTCAGAAGGAAATAGATGAAGAGTAAAATTGTTGGTAGCCGTGGCATGGGCAGATAGGGACTGCCCTTACCAGCTCTCCATCTTATGGATCACTTCTCAATCTTGTCCTGAGATATAAAATACAATGCAGTAAAATATCCCAGTGGTAGGTTACATAAGTGAAAAGGGTTGAAACTCTCCCTTTTATTTTGCCTACTTTAAGTGCATGAAAAATCTTAAATTGGAGCAAATATGGTAGGTATTTTTCCAACAAGGGTTTGTTGTTTGAAGAGGTGATACTCAACACACTGTCCCAGAACAATGGAGGTCTTTTGATTTCTGACAGAAGCCCATACTTAGGGAAAAACAAAGCAAATAAGAAACTCAAAAAACTCCTAAAATCAACCTAATAAAGGAAGGATGTTTTCAAGGCAGACAGAAGAAACGAGAGAGGGAGGACATGATAGTTGCTGCTAAAGCATCCATAACAAGAGACACATATAGTTAGTAAAACTCCTAAGAAACTAGTGGTAATTGATGCCCTCACTCAGGACATCAGCAGTGTGACACTGGGTCTTCCTCAACAAAACTATAAAGTATGGAAGTTAAAGATCACTCTTTCCAGAACTTTATCTTCCCAGTCACATGGTCACTGTGAGTGGGACTTTGAAATGCCACCAATATCTTGGAGTGTTCTAGTCCCCTTCCCCTGCAGTAACAGTACAGAAGAGCCATTTAATGGTGGGAGATATGAAGAGAGAGCTTCAGAAGGTGACTTTAACAGATTGAATGATGCCCCACCCCAAAAAGATATGTCCATGTTCTAATCTCACGAGCCCGTGAATGTGACCTTATTTGGGAAAAGGGTCTTTGTAGATGTAATTAAGATAAGGATCTTGAAATGACATCATCCTGGATTATCCCAGGGGGCTCTAAATCCAGCGACAAGTGTTGTTATAAGAGACACAAGAGAGAGATGCACAGAGAGGAGCAGACCATGTGAAGATGGAGGCCGAGACTGGAGTGATGCAGGCACAGGCTAAGAAATGCTTCGAGCCATCGAAAGCTGGAAGGGGCAAGGAAGGATACCACCTTAGAGCCTTCGAGGTAAGCATTCCCTTGCTAACATCCTGATTTCAGACTTCTGTTCTCCAGAAACATGGCAGAATGACTTTCTATTCTTTTAAGCCACTGTTTGTGCTAACTTCTTATGGCCGCCCTAGAAACTAAGATGGCGACCACGTAAATACATACAGAAAAGTGGTTTTGAAATTTTTCCCCTTCGTTATAAAATGTGTTAATTAATTCACTTTCATGGATTTCTGCTGGCAGTTACTCTTTCAGTTCTAACAACTAACTATTCAGACTATAGTCATTACCACAAAGAACAAAATGTGCTATCAAAAATGAAAAGTTACAATAATAAGACAAGAGGAATAATCTGTTGTTAGTACTCCACAAGATGTTATCTTTATAATATCTTTAAAGAGTCACACGAAAATCTTGAGCTGGTTTGAATTTACTTTATAAATACACATACCTTCTAAATGCAGAATGAAGGAACAGAATTATTGGTATACCAGTCAATAATCAACCTTGAAACCAAAAGTAATATTTAAAGTTTGTTAAAAATAAAGCTTTACAATTCACAATTAATATCAACCATAAACATGTGAACCAAAAATAAGTACAAATTTCACAATTATTCAATAAGCTCAAAGTAAAACATTAACCTGAATAATTAATGCTGCCAGGAGTGTACGGGTTATTTTGGTAGCCCAAATTACTCAAATTTATTATCTACTTGAGCTATGCTTCTTTTCTGACTTCCTCTAATTTTCTGTTGATTAATTATTCTTTCCATTTTAACATAAGCAGTAATTTCCTTCCATCTTCTAAATCTTTGTTAAATGTCATGGATAAGAGTTTACCAGCTACTCTCTAGGGCAGCCTCAGAACAGTGCCATGCTCTGAGTTATCTTGTTAACTTCATGTCCTTCCATGCTGTGAAGCTGGCAAGAAACTACTAAGCCTGTATGTACAAGAGGAGAGGTAGATCAAGTTAGTGAATAATCTTTGGTTTCACATAGTGTACATTTTTTTAGGAAATAACAGTTTATATTATATTTTAAAATTTGCATTAAAACCTAGGTTTCATTTTTTTGATAGTGTGTGTACCTTGGTGTAGAGGTTCATGATGGTTAATTTTCGGTGTCACTGGATTAAGGGATACCTAGAAAGCTGGTAAAACATCATTTCTGAGTGCATCTGTGCATTAGTTCATTTCACACTGCTATGAAGAAATACCCGAGATGGGGTAATTTATAAAAGGAAAGAGGTTTAATTAACTCACAGTTTCACATGGCTGGGGAGGCCTCAGGAAACTGACAATCATAGAGAAAGACACCTCTTCACAGGGCAGCAGTAGAGAGAAGAGCAAGCAAAAGCAGGGAAAACTGCCTTATAATACCATCGTATCATGAGAACTCACTCACGATCACAAGAACAGCATGGGGGAACCACCCCCATGGTCTAAGCACCTCCCTCCAGGTCACTCTGAAGACATGCGAGTTGGTGCACTGAGTGGGCAAGATCTGCCCTCAATGAGGGCGAGCACCATCAAACTGGTTGGGGGCCCAGGTAGACCAAAAGGGCAGAAGAAAATCGAATTTGCTTTCTCTCTGTCTGCTGGAACTGGGACATTCTTCTCCTGCCCTTGGATATCGGAACTCCAGGACTTTGGCCTTCAGACTCTAATACTTATACCAGCATTCACCCTGATTCTCAGGCCTTTGGTCTTGGACTAAGAATCATGTTATTGGCTTCCCTGGTTCTAAGGCCTTCAGACTTGAACTGAGCCATGCTACTGGCATCCCAGGGTCTCCAGCTTACAGACAGCCTACTGTTGTGGAACTTCTCAGCCTCCTTAATCTGTGAGCCGATTCTCCTAATAAATCCCCTCTCATGTCTCTCTCTATCTAAATATCCTATTGGTTCAGTCTCTCTGGATAACTCTGAGTTGTCCAATGGCTCAAATGGTGGATTTAGGAATAGGTACACTTGGGCGGTTTTGCCATTGATAATCCACAGTGCTTTGGGTAAAACCTTTCTGTATGGTAAAATGACAGTAACTGAATTCCTAACACCCAGCATTTTCTTTTAAGGCTCCAGGAATAGAAAAAATGTGATAGCACTGTTAAATAATAGAGATTATTGTCATTTGACAATGAATCTTTGAAACCAAAATGCAACGTACTTACTTTCAGAACACTCTCCATTCAGCATATTTATTTCATCCTCAAGGGTGATGTCTTTCATATTTAATAAGTCAATTGTGATTCTTTTAAAACTCATCGTAAGAACCTGGGTGAACTTTCATTTAAGATATTTTTGACAGCAGTGAGTGACCAAAACTCCAATAGGAAAATGAGGACTTCGATTAAAAGTTTTTCATGCAAAATCTGTGCTACTCCTGGTTCTCCAGTACCTTTAATATTTACTCTCAAATTACACTCAGTAGGTTTTTTCAGAAAAAATTTGGCTTCCAGGCAAGAGAGTCTGGGTCTCCTCATTATTCTAGCCACCCTCTGATTCATGAGCCAGATACAATCCAATTGTTCCTGCAGATACCTTTTATAATCACAATTTTAGGAAGGGAGATCAAACCCTGGTGGATTTACAACATGATTTTTATGTCTTCTCCGTGGGGTATCATCTTCCTATTCTTCTGCCTCTGAATGGTGGTCAGTCCACCAAGGCTCAACACCATTCTTTGCGTAGCTTTTGCTTGTAGAATTAGATACAAATGCTTCCAGATGTTCCAGATGTTCTAATGTTTCCTTGGTAAATCACTTATCAGCCTATATTTGATTATTCATTCTTATTCCTGCCTCTCTCTTTACTCTTTGAGGACAAGGTTTGAGTCCTTTGTGTATGTTTACCTGACAACGACTCCAGGGAAAGATAGGCCCAGAAATGAAGGCTGAATGAATGAATGAATGGATTACTTTTGTTTTTTATAGAAGCAATGTATTAGGATACATTTTTGACTTAGATCGTGTTCCAATTCATTTAATGACTGGCTGAATGAAAACAGATTTCTGATATTTTTAAATTAAAGCTTAACTACGGAGGTAATTTTTATTTAAAAAAGTCAATGAAGTACAATGCCCCAAAGTAATGATTTTGATTCTCTGATATTTTAGATTATAGCTTCAAAAATAGCTAATGCAACGTCTTATTTTCTTCAGCCAGCCAAGAAAGTAATTTTGATTCCTGATGACTTTAAAAACAACACAAACTATAATACCTTAGGCTCCCAATCAAACAAGATAAGCTTTCATCCCCAAAGTGGAGCAATTCTTTAGAGGCTAAAAGTTTCAGGAGTCCTCAGGGTGGGTACAGAGAGTGATAACCCTTTTAAATATGTCAGCCCTTTTCTAACCAACATGAAAACTGGCCAGGTCTCCTCTCTGCCCCAATACTTCTGCCATTCCTCGTGTTGGCCACTACTGTTCTGGGACCTGGCAAATCTCCTTCCTCCCCTTCTCTGTCTGTCAGATACAGGAGCCCCATTGCTATCTGTATATCTTCTCCCATTATTCACTCTACTATGCCCTTTCTGGCCCCTGCATCCAGGTGCTGGTGCAGTGGAGTAAAGCTTTCAGTCCTTAGGAATGCACCTTCCTACATCACCTCTCCTGGACCTGAGGTGGTTATCTGCAGATGGTTCAGGATGAATCCATGAGTTGAGCCAAATGGGGGTCAGGGTTGTAAAGGAGCTGCCAGTTTTCTCTCTGAAATACAAAGCTCCAAGCCACAGAAGGCAGGATTGTCCAAAGAACTATTGAAATTTCTCAACCACTGAGCACAATTTCCTAAAATTCTGCTGAGCTTATTGGAAAAGTGTATAAGTCTGCCTTAAACCATTTGGAACATGCCATTCCCATCTTCTAATAGGTTTTTAACTCAATTTTCACATTAGAATGTGTAATATTCTATAGGAAAACGGCAGCCTTACCAATATAATTTCAAGGTGACTGCATCTTTTATGTAACATATGTCTAATGCCCTGGGTATAATAACTACCACTATGTAACATCCCCTAAATTTCCATGGGTAATTAATTGATAACTGCTCTGTGGGTGTTATACAAACCCTTTATTAAAACACATAATTCAATAAAGAGGATCTAAATCCGAATCACAGTGAAGGACAGCGTTTGGGCTGCTCTCATTCTATGTGCAGCTAAATTGAGATGCCAAGTTGAGGCCATTGCCCTCTTCAAGGATGGGGTGGTCAGTCCCAGGGAAAAGAAGGAAACTGAACATCAGTTAATTTAGGTAACCATTTCAAATTAAGCTGTAAAAAGCACAGCTATCCGGGAGGGCTGTCTTCTGGCTGGGGTTAGCCTCTGTGGTTGGCACTTGGAACTTTCTGTAATGAAAGACAAATTAGCACACTGCACATACAAACAAGAGAATCAATGAAACTGAAAAAAAAAAAAAAAGCTGTCACAGAAACATAAAGATTAAATGGGAATAAAGAATGATGTCCTCAAATATCGGAAATAGTCCTCACTAGACAAAGGCTCCTTTGTATTGTTTTGCTAAAGTGGACCATAATTTTGATGTTTCATAAAAATTTAAGTGGAGATTTTCTTTCTGCGGTAGATATAAATCTCCTGGAGGAAAGATTTTATATGTAATTCCAATTTTGTGGTGCTAAGACAACAAAGAACAGGTGAAGATTTTACTGCAGGTAATTTTGTAAATTATTAAAGACAAAACCTCCCACAGTCATGCTGTAAACACGCTCTCTATCAAAATTGAAAATAGCAAATCGTCAATACCTGTTTTAGGTATTGTAAGACACAATACTCAATCCTAAACTGGAAATAAAGCTACCTATAAATATTTACTGGTGAGATGACTCTGTGATAATAAATAGCTATTTCAAACAAATGCAGAACATTTCAAAATACTGAAATGTACCCGTGACTGAATATGCAAAATAAGTGGATCTGTGCAGCACATAGCAATGTGCATGCTAAGGCTTTGATGAAAACTGCATCTTTGGGAGTTTAAATTATTTAAAGGGCATAAACTAGTTCATTACAAATCTGGTTTTAAGAAAGTACAGAATTAGGAGTATAATGGGGTCCATTCATCAAGTTTAGGAGGTAAGTAAAAAAAAAAATTTTTTAATGGCATAAGTACAACTCAAGGAAGTTCTTTATCATGTGTGGGAAACAATATCTGCACTTGGCTTCTTGCTAACTTTCACCTTTCCGAAGAAAGCAGAAGAAAATTGACAGGAAGAAATATTGCTTGAAAGAAATGAAAATGCTTTGTAATTGTTCGGTTGATCAACATCCTTTATCTTTTGATACAAAAATTCATTGTAGTAGATTGTTTATTTCCCTCAATTTATTAGAGAGCAATAAAAGGAAATGATGTTGGAGGCTTATTTTGTAGCTGGAAATAGTTTAAGTCTGAGAGTGTATGTCCTACTTTGGTTAAGAACCTCTTGGCACCTTTCTATCAAATGAAGCCATTATGCCAATGATGATGTTTACACATCTTACAGGATCGAGGCAGAATTTTGGAGAAATCAGGCATAAACTGAGATAGAGAGAAAGAGAGAAGGGAAAGTAGAGTAACAGAGGAGACAGCCAGAGAGGCAAAGGGCAAAGGGAGAGCATGCCAAGAAAGGCCAGGGAGGAGGCAGAAATTGGGATGGACAGACAGGGAAGGCAAAAATCTTCCTGGTGAGCTACAGAGGGACTATTGTTGCTTTCAAGGTTAACTTAACAATCCTTGCCAAGGTAGCATGAATTTAATATGACCAGTGGCCTGATTCCCATTTTTGGTTATCATACAATTATAAATACATTTTATGGGCAATTTGTTATGTCAGTCTTTTACTCACCAGTCTTCAACTTTGGCTTCATCTGCACAGCAGAAAATTTAAAAATAAAATGAAAAGTGAAAAAGATGCTCATTCTGCAGCCCCCTGTCACCCAGCCCCAGAATCGAGCACATTGCTCAGTTGTTTAGCTTAAGACCCAGAGACTGCAGCTCATTAATGTGAAATCTGTCTAGTCCATGGCTTGCTTGGTCAGGCCCCTGGGAGTCTCATCAGAGGCTGGCAGTCATGGTGCTTGAAAAGAGTGCTGCAGCTGCTTCTGGGAAAGATCTCATGGAGACTGGTGCCAGCTTGAGTCAATCTGTTGGTGGTTCCATCCAATCTAGGGTTACATTCAAATCATGCTAATCAGCATACTTCACCCTCATTCTTTCTTTCCTTCACTTACCAATACACAGGTTAAGTCAGAAGACCAGGAGAAAGTCCCACAGGCTGCCTCAGAAAGTCTGTGTGGAGCTGGATCTAGAGCATGTCACAGAGTAGCTAGTGTTGCACTGAAATAGAATTACTCTTTGCCCCACTTTAGAAGTGAGGTCAAGCCTAGAAATAGAAATGCTACACTATATGTCATCTTTCTGGGTATTTCTTGATTCCATTAATGTGTTCATGAATTCCAAGTGGCTCTCCCAAAGCTCAACTCTTGCTAAAATCTCAGGGTACACTAGTGCTAAGACCAGGGACACAGACTGTGTCAGTAAAGTAAGTAGATCTAATTTCACTATGAGGAGGTCAGTCTGCTCCATGCTTCCCATAAAGACAATGCTTTTTAACTCTATCCTCTGACAGGTTTTATTGGAGGAGTGATTTCATGTGCTTTTTCTCATATAGATTTTGCTGTTTTGTAAATATTTTACTCTTTCATGTGGGAAAGGCATTTGAGAATTTTCTAATGGTTCCATTTGAAAAAAATGACTTTTGGCTACAACTTAATGCAACCTGTGATCTCTCCCCCAACTCCTTATACCCCTCCTTGAACCTTGTATTCCTAAATTTAAAATTTCAGGCTAAACTGCCTTTATTTGTACTGCTATATCTGCAAAGCCTCACCTCTCAGCCTGCCTGGCCATGCCTACTCATCTTTGAAGACATAGATTCAGCTTCACCTTCTCCTAATATTTGTTCTGACTAGTCCTCTTTCTCTCCTCGTTGCCTGGGAGCACAGAGACTTTTATCTCTTATAGACTCTCATACTAGGATAGAGCTCTCGACTCCCTGAGGCACAGACTATACCTTAGAAGTATTTTCATTCCTAGTACAGGATCAGGAACACAGCAGTTATTCAATAAAGTTAATGAATGAATGAGTAAATGAAACCAGTAGAAAGAGTTTGGCCTTAGACTCAATCAGATCTGTGTGTGACATCTAACTTGATCACTTATTAGCCATGTGACTTTGGGTAATTAGTATTTCTTAGTTTCATTATAGACATTTGTGAAATAAGACTAATGATAATATCTTCTTCTCAGGGTTCTTGTAAAGCTTAAATACAATAAATATATCAAGTGTCTGGGTACACCGTAAGCACTAAATTAAGTACAGTTCTCCTCCCCCTGTGAATACATAAGTGTATGAATTTGTGTCTGCATGACAAAGGCTGAAATAACTAAGGCCAGTAGAAGTATGTATAATTTGACCTTTTCAGGAAATCTTCCCTACTCCCCATCTTTCTACCCACCATGAGGATTCTTTCTCATGATGGTTTGCAATATTTGTCTAGTTGAATGTAGTCTTGGAGATTTAGTGAGTTATCTATAAAGCTTGAATCAATTCTTATTGGTTTTCCCATTTCCAACAATGGCGAGTTAAGAACTAATGTACTTAACCATCTTCAGTCATTTACTTCAGACAGTTAATTAGTATGTTTTTAATTTTACAAATGTCATGATCAATCTTCTTGTCACTTCCACAGCTTATTCCGTCATGTGCGGCTTCTGGAAATGTTTATTACTGGACTGACACTACTTAGAATGTAATAATAATATTATTAGTAGTAATAATAATATGAAAAAGTAATCAGTAATACACAAGATGAAGCTAGAGAGAAAGTGTTTCAAAAGAAACAATAAAAAACAAATCTGAATTTGTAATGTTTCATTCAACAACTAAAACATCCAAATATCTAAGAGATTTAATGGCTCATCTTATAGGTGCTGAGAAGAAAGAAATAATCTATTCATATGAGTCCCTGAATACAGACTAGTAATGACATAAGGCATTGTAATATTTCAAGCATCTTTAGTTTGTGTTCTGGAAGGCAGAAATGGGGCTTTACGTTGTTCGTCTAACATGGGAAATATTGGAAAATGAGAGTCTGAATAAGAATAATTAATAATAAATTCTTGCAATTACAAAACATGTTTCATCCCAACATCCTTAGGAGTTCAGTATTTTTCCCAAAGGCACTGTTTAATGCTCCTCTCATGCAATTGACTTACAACATACTGACATGGGGAATCAAAGGCAAAATAGTACTTAACATTGAAAGAATGAACCACGGCAGCAAGACCAAACACAAACACAAAGCTCATTCTAGTAGACTGCTTTTTCTTTCTTTAAAAAATAGTTTTCTTTTTGTTGTTGTTGTTGTTGTTGTTTTTTTTATAAGCTAATAAAGCCAGCCAAAGCTGTTAGGCTCATCCCACAGTCATTGCTCTGTAGCTTGGACTAGCCCTTTTTGTTGCCATGATAGGTCAAATTAATTCTTCATTTTTATGCACAATCATGACCCTTCTCTTTGCTGGCCCGCTGGGACATATATTAATCATTTTTTAATAGCCCATTAAGTATAGTCGTATCCTGTGGCAACTAGGTCTCTATTAATTTCAAAGTCTTTAGCTTTATGCAGCATATCCAATAATACATTTTTTCCATCTGTTTATGTAAAAAGCAAGCTTGGAGATAATGGTCAAAACAGTGCTTTGTAAATTTTCATTAGATCACACATTTTAGGGGTGGGGTGGAGGGTAATACTCTAAATTATGTGAGTTAACTCTACAGACTGTATAATAAGATCATTCTCACAAGTAAGTACCAGTAGATTATTCTTTTTTTTTTTTGAGACGGAGTCTCGCTCTGTCGCCCAGTCTGGAATGCAGTGGCCGGATCTCAGCTCACTGCAAACTCTGCCTCCCGGGTTCATGCCATTCTCCTGCCTCAGCCTCCCGAGTAGCTGGGACTACAGGCGCCCGCCACCTCGCCCGGCTAGTTTTTTGTATTTTTTAGTAGAGACGGGGTTTCACAGTGTTAGCAAGGATGGTCTCAATCTCCTGACCTCGTGATCCGCCCGTCTCGGCCTCCCAAAGTGCTGGGATTACAGGCTTGAGCCACCGCGCCCGGCCCCAGTAGATTATTCAATGCATAGTTGGTAGTCCATTATCTGTGTATTGATACCAAGATGAATAAATATGCATACATTACATTCCTGTTTGGACCTTGATAGACCTGTTTCTAATAAATAGCAATCTTGCCGCATCTAGACAGCTTCCCTTTTCTGAAACCTGATGCCTGGAAGGAATAATGCTTAATATTCACAAATGAGATATGTTATATATTAAATTTGGGCATGGTAGCAAGAACTTGATTCTAAAAACTGGCATTTATTGAACAGAATCATGCCTGGCATGTTATCTCTGGTAATTGTCACAATGAGAAGTAGGTATTCTTTTTCAACTTTTGAAATAAGAACACTGAACTTCAGAATAGCAAATGATCTAACTGACGGAATTATGTGCCCAAGGTTATTCAGTTAATAAATTAAGACAAGCTGAAATTTTACTTTGTGGTCAAGAAATTTCTTAAAAGTGATGTAAAAGAAAAGAAAATTTAAACTATAACTCATATATTAAAATACTTTAATTAGAGTTTGCTATTCAACAACTAGTCTGCAGTCTCCAAGATGGCAGGGGTCATGTCCATTTTATTTATCACTATCCACCATGCCCATGCAGTTTCTGTCACAGAGCAGGTGAATAAATATACGTAGAATAAATGAGTGAGTGAAAGCCATCATTTATGGATATGCCTGTCACCTTAAAAATGACCACACACATAGATGTATCCTAGATTGAGCTATGCCTTGATTTTATCCTCTAGGGAGAAGTAAAGTTCATTTATTATGTTAGAAATATCAGAGCAAATCAATCTTCATAAATTATATGAAACATTGCTGCTCTCTTTGAGAATGCTCAACATGTTTCTGATGAATTGCACATTTGTACAATTTTGATTTCATGAATTCAGCAGATATTGCTTTGTTGCTATGCTGGATGGTAGATACATAAAAATGAATAAGATAGTGACTCTATCCTCAGTAACTGGCATAACATAATGGCAAACAGTGGGATCAGAAAAAAAACCCTTAGAAACCTGTGACCTTGTGTGTATTACTTAGCTTATTTGAACTTGGTTTTCTCATTTCTTTTATTGACTCTTTACTTTTGGTGTATTTTAGGAGTGTCTCTTATAAATAGCATATTGCTGGATTTAAAAAAAATCCAGTATGGTAATATTTATCTTTTATCTGAAGAGCTTAGGCAATTTATTTTGATATATTTGAACCGTTTCTACTTTCTTATTTTATGCCTTCTATTTGTCCCTCTTTGTCTGTTACTTTTTCGTATGCCTTTTTTAGCCTTACTTTGTATTGGATGAGTTTCCAACAGCCCTCACTGCCCCACTGATCTTTATCCTCTGCTACCATTTAAATGTATCCTCTCTTGACTTTTTAATAATATGCATTCTGACTGGTGTGAGATGGTATCTCATTGTGGTTTTGATTTGCATTTCTCTAATGATCAGTAATATTGAGGTTTCTTTCATATGCTTCTTGGCTGCATGTATGTCTTCTTTTGAAAAGTGTCTGCCTATGTCCTTTGCCCACTTTTTAATGGGGTTTATTCAATGTTATTCCTATCAAACTACCAATGACATTTTTCACAGAACTAGAAAAGAACTATTTTAAAATTTGTATCGAACCAAAAAAGAGCTTCAATAGCCAAGGCAATCCTAAGCAAAGACCAGTGGAACAGAATAGAGAGCCCAGAAATAAGGCTGCACATCTCTGACCATCTCATCTTCAACAAAGCTGACAAAAACAGGCAATGGGGAAAAGACTGCCCATTCAATAAATGGTGCTGAGATAAGTGGGTAGCCATATGCAGAAGACTGAAGCTTGATCCCTACTTTATACCATATACAAAAATTGACTCAAGATGGATTAAATACTTAAATGTAAAATCCAAAAGTATAAAAATCCTGGAAGGCAACCTAGGCAATAACATCCTGGACATAGAAACAGGCAAGGGTTTCATAACAAAGACACCAAAAGCAAAAATTGACAAATGGGATTTAATTAAACTTAAGAGCTTCTGCACAGCAAACGAAACCATCAACAGAGTAAAACAGACAACCTATAGAATGGGAGAAAATGTTTGCAAACTATGCAATGGACAAATGTCTAATATCTGGCATCTACAAGGAACTTAAATAAACATACAAGAGAAAATGTTGTTGAGAATGGATTTGTTATAAAAGTAAGTGTGACTCCCTTTTGTCGTCTCACCCTCTCTTACACTCCGTCTCATGCTTTCTCTCTCTCTCTCCCTTGCCATGTGATACCTTCTCCTATGAGCTGACTCAGCAAGAATGCCCTGGACAGATGCAGCCCCTTACCTTGAACTTCCCAGCCTCCAAAACTATAAGAAATAAGCCTCTATTCTTTATAAATTGCCTAGTCTCAAGTATTCTGCTATAGAAATGCAAAAAGAACTAAGATACCCTCTCTACCTTCTTTGGAAGGTATGTGCTTTATACCTATTTTTTAGCGGTTTCATAATTATTTTAACTTGCAGACTTAACTAAGTCTAAAGTTATTCATATTTTACTCATTGCACCATGCAATAAAAGACTTTAGAAGGCTTTAACTAATCAACTCGCTTAACTGTAATGGTTAAATTTATGTTAATTTTTGAGTGGGTGACAATTGTAAACATTGTTTCCGGGTGTGTCTGTGAGGGAGATTCTGGATGAGATTAACATTGGAATCAGTGGACTCAGTAAATTTGATTGCCCACGGCCCTCCACAATGTTGAGTGGGCATCATGCAGTTTGTTGAGGGCCTCAATGGAGCAAAAGGTGGAGGAAGGAGGAATTATCTCCTTTTTTTCTTGCTTCACCACTTGAGCTGGGACATCTCATCTCATCTTCCACCCATGGACTGTGCTTTATACTATCAACTCCTCTGGTTTTCAGGCCTTTGAATTGAGATTGAACTATAGCAGGTTTTAAGATAACATTGTTTTGTTTGACATCATTTCATTATAACATTGAGAAGGATGGGGTGATTCAGAAAAGATGTTTGCCAATGAGTATTTCTCAATAAATCAAAGAAAGCTTAAAATTCCTTTGTTTTCGTAAACAAGTTGAGTTTAATCACTGAGTCCTGTCAGATTGAGTAATAACTTCACCAATAAATATAACCATATCTGAACTTTATGTTTTTTAGATGGCAATATGCCCGTGGCTTTATTGATGAAGTTTATCTGTGCCTAACCAAAATTTCTATTTACTAAAATTTATGTAACTTATTTATTTTCTACATTTTATTTTATTTTATTTATTTATTTATTTATTTATTTTTTGAGACGAAGTTTCACACTGTTGCCCAGGCTGGAGTGCAGTGGCGTGGTCTTGGCTCACTGCGGCCTCTGCCTCCCGCTTCGGGTGGTTTTCCTGCCTCAGCTGCCCAGGTGGCTGGGATTGCAGGCGTGTGCTACCCTACCTGGCTAATTTTTGTATTGTCATTAGAGACGGGGTTGCACCATGTTGCCTAGGCTGGTCTCGGATTCCTGATCTCAGGTGATCTGCCTGCCTCCTCCTAACAAAGTGCTGGGATTTCAGGCGTGAATGACCGCCTCAGGCCTATTTTCTACATTTTCATTTAAATATGTTCGTAACCTTTGAGAAATTCACATGAAAAATTGATATAGCTTCTTCCTTTTCTCTACATGACTTTTTTTTAGAACTTATGCTCCCACATACTAAAATGGAAATAAATAAGTTGAGCAAAAGTAAAGCTGTTCCTAAAGAAAACAGTTGGATAAAACTTAATTTTATTGTGACAGGAAAGTGTTTGCTTCTGTTTTAGGGAAATGGGCAGATAGTACCAACTTCTAGTTACAAATTTGTGGGGAGCAAGTCTGAGTGAATTGTTCAAATTCCTGCCAAGCAGAGCTTTAAGCACCTGTCAAATAAATCTAATATGTTTAAAAAAAAAAAAATTGAGAAGGAAAAAAAAATCAATTCCATGTTGGGGCCACTGTCTGAATTTACATACTCTCCCAATATCTGGGTGGGTTTTCCCTGGATACTCTGGTTTCCCTCCATATTCCAAAGATGTGAATGCTAGGTTAATGGGCATGTCTAATTTGTCCCAGTAGAAGCGAGTGTGGGTGTGTGACTGTGCTCTGCCGTGGAACGGCATCCTGTCCAGGGTTGGTTCCCAACTTGCACGCTGAGTTGCTGGGATAGATTCTGGCTACCTACAATCCTGAATGGGAAAAACTGAGTAAATAATTATTCTAGCTGTTTTTTACGTATCTTTTTAAGCGTACGTACAGTTCACATTTATTTCAATGTTTTATATTAGAGGTATTTTGGCCTTTCTTTAGAAGTTTGGTAATATTTTTGTCACCAGAACCACGCCATGGGAAGTTAAATTTTGTTTATATCAGTTAGCCTATGGTAAAATTGGCTTTGTTGTAAGTCATTTCACTTGAAGTTGCAGTTTCCAAGACTGTCAGTGGTGAGAACTTACTGTACACCACTGGCTTTTCTGAGTTTCTAGCTTGCAGATGGCAGATCGTGGGACTTCACAGTCTCCATAATTGTGAGAGCCTATTCCTCATTATGTACAGATCTCCTATTTGTTCTGTTTCTCTGAAGATCCCACATACACCTACCTACATGCCTTTGTTTTGAAATACTTTACATCTAGCTTATTTCTTATGTCTTTACCTTCAGCAAATTAGTTATCATTATTATTTTATATAGTGTTATACTAGCCTGGGCTCCCCAGAAAGCAGAGCCAGAGACAAAGGTTTACGAGTCAGTAATGTGGTTTATTTGAAAGTCTGTTAACTGAGGAATGGTGAAGTGCAATAGCGAAGAAAGGAGGGCCAGTGCAAAGAAGGATTGCTGAGTTAGCCACCAGTGGGGTGACTGGGTGTGCGGTTTTTTAGGACTATAGGATAAATCTTATCAAGTGAGTCACATATTTTTTTTTTTTCCTCCAAGTGGGAGGTGCTACTGGCATGTAGTAAGTAGAAGCCAAGGATACTGCTAAACACCTTACATTAAACGAGACAGCTCCTCACAAAAAAGAAAGTTGAATTTTTTTTTTTTTTTTTGAGACGGAGTCTGGCACTATCACCCAGGCCAGAGTGTAGTGGCAAGATCTTGGCTCACTGCAACCTCCACCTCTCTAGCTCAATTGATTCTCCTGCCCCAGCCTCCTGAGTAGCTGGGATTACAGGCGCCCACCACCATGCCCGGCTAATTTTTGTGTTTTTGGTAGAGATGGGATTTCACCATGATGGCCAGGCAGGTCTCAAACTCCTGACCTCAAGTGATCTGCCTGCCTCGGCCTCCAAAGTGCTGAGATTATAGGCGTGAGCCACTGTGCCCGGCCTAAAATCTTTTTTAAAAATGTAGTCTAAAATCAATTCTGAAGAATTTTTTTACCCCAAAAGTTAGCGTTGAGATTGATAAACATAGTTTACACAAAAACAATTAATAGTATCCCCCAACTGAACAATCTCAAATACTCATCAACAGGTGACCAAATTGTGAGGTGTTCATGAATAGTAATCAGCAATAAGAGGAAGCCAGCTACTAAAATAGGCAACGATATGAATGAATTTAAANCCAGCCTCCTGAGTAGCTGGGATTACAGGCGCCCACCACCATGCCCGGCTAATTTTTGTGTTTTTGGTAGAGATGGGATTTCACCATGATGGCCAGGCAGGTCTCAAACTCCTGACCTCAAGTGATCTGCCTGCCTCGGCCTCCAAAGTGCTGAGATTATAGGCGTGAGCCACTGTGCCCGGCCTAAAATCTTTTTTAAAATGTAGTCTAAAATCAATTCTGAAGAATTTTTTTACCCCAAAAGTTAGCGTTGAGATTGATAAACATAGTTTACACAAAACAATTAATAGTATCCCCAACTGAACAATCTCAAATACTCATCAACAGGTGACCAAATTGTGAGGTGTTCATGAATAGTAATCAGCAATAAGAGGAAGCCAGCTACTAAAATAGGCAACGATATGAATGAATTTAAAAAATATCTTGCAGTTAAAAATAGAATACATAAAATACCACGTCTGTTTGATTTCATTTATTTGAATGTTTAGGAAAGACAAAACAGACAGCAGATCAGTGGTTGCAGGAAACTGAAGGCAGAGGGTGGTGATTGGTTGCAAAGATGCACGAAGGAACTTTTGGAATGATGGAGAGGCTTTGCACCTTGATTGCAGTGGTAGATACATTGCAGCATACTGTTCATACAAAACATTCAAAAATGTTTTGAAATGTACCCTCAAAACGTATGCATTTTATTGTATGTTAATTTTTCCTAAGTAAGTTGATGCAATAGAAGAAAAGAGTCTCAGACTGAAGTGTTATTCACTGGCTCCCAGTTCCTGATAGGAAAAACTTTTGGTTATACCTTGGGACATTGATTACTTTCTAGTCTTGGGTTGAATAAGTGTGAGAATCCCCATGGCAGCAGGTGACATGTGCAGTGCTGTCAGGCTGCAGCTATGTGAAGTTGATTGGAGTCTTTACACAACTGGTTGGTGCAGCCACAGCTGGAATCAAAGATGTGGCAAATGGAAGTTGAAGAGGTACACAGAAATGTTCAATTTGGAGGTCAATATTCATGGATATGTGTATATGTTTACAATACTTACATATTTGCCAATAAAATGTTAATGTTTCTTCTTGATTCTTGGATTATGTCCTTCTAAAATTTCCAAAATTGATGAAGCAACACAATTAACCAGATATAGGAGGCTTAAAAAATCCCAAGCAGGAAATTATAAGAATATTACACCTAGGCAATTCCTTTGCAGAAAATCCTTGGCAGATTCCCTTAGTGAAGATCTTTTTTTGTAGTAAAATTTCAGTTTTGTTTATCTGAGAATGTCTATTTCTCCCCTACTCTGTTCTTGATAGATTGCTTCCATATTTCAACATAGTGAAAACTCTATGCTGAAAGTTGTTTTCTCTCAAAACATTAAAGATACTATTTTATTATCTGTGACTTCTATTGGTGATATGTGATTTCAGCCATCAGTTTAACTGCCTTGGTTCTTTGTAGATGAGCTATCATTTTTATCTGGCTGCATTTATATTCTTTTCAATTTGGTGTATTACCATTTCATTTTGATTCATCTAGGTGTGATGTCCTTATAATTTTCTGTTTGAGATTTGTTGGCTTCCTGCATCTGATAATTATTATTGCTTCATCAATTTTGGAAATTTCCCAGCCATTATCTCTTTGAATATTGTTGCTTTCTCATTCCTCCTATTAATTCTATCTGGAACTTTGATTAGACTGACTCATTTTTATTTCTGTCAATCTGTATTTATATTTTGTTTCTTTGTCCCTCTCAAGTGCATTCTTGATAATTTTTAAAATTTATTTTCCAGTTCACTAGTCTTTCTTCAGTGGTATCTATTCTACTGTTTAACCCATCTATTGATTCTTTTACCTTAAATACTTATTTTTTTTATTTATATGAGTTCTATTTTGGTTCTTTTTCACATATGCTTGATCTTTGTAGTCTGTCATTCACTGCTAATATTTTCATGCTTTTCTTTTTTGTTGAAACAGATCAAAGTTATTCATTTTTATATTCTGTGTGTAACTATTAATTTCTGAAGCTCTAATGGGCATAGCTTATTTCTGTTGCTTCTCCTGATTCTCATTCATAGTCTCTTCTCTTTAGGTATGTTTTGTGATTTTTTTTCATTGTGGATGGCCCATTTTTCACATGCCTTGTAGATTCTGTGCTATTCTCCAAGTATTAGCCTGCTTTCAATTTCCTTAGAGAAAATTTATATTTGTTTCTGGCAGTTAACTGTTCACATTATCCACTTTAGAACCTTATACTAAATTAAGTTATCCACCTCTGTATTTTATAATCATATAAGTAACACACATTTAGAGCCAAAGAAACAAAATATAAATTATCCCAAGCTACACAGATGGGTGGTGGTACCACGCCCTGTCCCACCAACCTCTTTGTGGGCTAGTTGCATTTACAAACTCTCAGGAGATATTTTTTATTTTAGACATCCAGAACCAAGATTCTGGCAATGAAGGCTCTTTGCTGATCACTACTGCATAGCATATTCTATTTTGAACTTAATCTTACATCAAGTGTAGAAACCTTTGAGATTCCATTGAATGCATGCATCTTCTACTAGATCCTTTACCTTGGATCACCTTGGATTTTATCTCCTAACTGCTTCTTGTACTGCATCTGTCAAAGATGAATCCCAAGATTTCCAAGGCTTGGCAGAAACTTTCAGGGCAAAAGCCAAATTTGGAATCTACTTTACTCCAAGGTTCTGTGACTTTGCTTTTAGTTCTATGAATTCCTTAATATTGTGCCTACTCAATAATACATTTTAAAATTATTTTGCATTTTATCTGGCATCTTGATTGTTTCAACAGGAACATTTAGAAATCCAGAATATAGTCTTCATAATATTAGAAACAGTTCTTGAATCTCACTTTTTCCCTAAACTTATCTTTTATTCATTTTAATCATTTAAACTTAATTTAAGCATTCTTCTCTTTCTGATTCCTTTTCTTCTCCAGGTTGTCATTTCCTTCATCTCTGATTCTATTTTTTGGCTCTTACTGTGTTTTCCCTTCCCTGATAAAATAAAAATTGGAGAGAACACAGTACCAACCATTTACAGTTCTTGGTGATAGACTGATTTATTACATTCTAATGTAATTTTAATCTTTCAGTCACTTACCTTTTATCTTTTCCTGCTATATAAAAAGAGGACTTTCTCCCCTTTTGTTTGCTGACATTTGAAATTCCTCTAATAGGGGACAAATTGCTTTTGGGCATAAATACTACTGAAACTCATTTTCCACAAATCTATGCTGATGGCAAATGTAATTTAATAGTCTAGCTATAATGATAGCCCCCTTTTTTGAACACCTGGTATTTACCAGGCACTATGTAAAGTGCTTTATGTACATGAGCTGAAATTGTCACAACCACCTGGTAAGGTGAATATTATTGCCTTTATTCTACCAATGAGGAAAACTGAGGCTCCAGTCGGTAAGGCAGTTTATCCAAGTTTACACAGTGAGTAAGTGAGATTCTTGTCTGGTTCCCAATCCTGTCTTTTCTTTCCACTGTCTTACACTGGTTTTTTTCGACTAGCTTAACTTACAAAAACTGGCTTATGATCTCTCCCCTTGGATCACTGCTAACTTTTATGTGGAAAAAATAGGAAGGTTTAGATCTAGTTGTATTTCTGTGAGACTTATTTCCAGTTTCCGGGTAGAGGCTGGAGGTTTCAATACAGGACCATTGGGTCATATATTTTTGCTTCCTGTATGCATTTCTTCTAACACAGAAGCCTATCTGATAACTTCTCTGTTTTCAGACTTTCTCAAACCCAAATTTTACCCCTGCTTTAGCCATAAGACTCTCTGAATTATAATTTTAATTTTGACAGCATTTGATATTATTTCAGTTAGTGTCAATACTATGCTTGGTTCCTTTACTGACATTCTAGAATATATCCCTAATGCCTCATATATTTTAAGCTCTAGTAATAAAGTGTCTGACAATAAACTATGCTGTTTGAGTATAGTGTCTTTATTAATAGAGGTATGACTCTCTTTCCCTCACAAAATCCTTTTTGGATGAAAGCTAAGGCGGATCAACCTTATGCTAAAATTTGCATATTCTCCTGAGTGGTTCTGGAGTACTGCTTTTAAACTCAGTCATTGCCTTATGCTCCCTTTTCATTTCAGATAAATGAGAATCATACCTTGCTTCCAATCTCCCTAGATGAGAAGGGTGTTAAGTGGGTAGATAGGGAAGCCAATTAAATGCTTTGAATTCCTAAGACAAACTCTTATAAGTCAAGCTATCTAATTATAAAGGAGTTTATTGCATTTGTAAAGAACAAATTTAAGTAGAGTAGCAATTGAGTGTACCATGCAGAGCGTATAAAAATACAGTATTAAACTGTTTGTATATTTACATCTGTAAAGTGTAAACCACTGTAAAGTTATAGCTTTCACGTTTTACATGTGTAAAATAATGTCTTCTAAGTTGTTTACCTGATTAGCTATTTTCTGTTTTCTAATGAATAGTTCCATGTGAGGGAGACTTACAGAAAAGTTGAAGGTGAGAAAGCCTGGAATTGGGCAACAGAAGAACATTCTCTGGGTGACCATCCGCATTCCCCATTGTATACTTAGCAATTACATGCAGGAGTACTGGTATAAATCTCAGGACAAGCAAAGATTTGCCAAAATGGCAAATTTGATTCTACAGTGTTATAGCTGTTCAAGATGTATGCTATTTATTAATTTGGGAAGAATTAATAATTTAGTTATTCCATGCTCAGAGCTGGGGGTTCAAAGGTGATTAAGTTACAGTTGTCACCTGGAGAGAGATATGACACCAAATCACAATAAAGTGAGGGTAAGCTCATCACAAAACAGTGGACACACCAGTCTCATGGGAGGGAGGAAGGGAAAAATTCTACCCAGGGATATTAGGGAAGGTGCACATTACTAGGACTAAAAAATTATCATAATACTAAAGTAAAATCTACTGTCCCTTGGATGTTGCATAGTTTGGTGCACTTAGCACTAAGCAATAAGTGTTGTATAGTTTGGTGCACTTAGCAATAAGTCCACATTTAAATACCCTTAGCTTCAATTTGGGGAAAATAAAGTAAGGAAAACCAACTGCAACCAAAAACTGTAAAAATTCAAACCCAAGGGGTGTGTGTGTGTGTGTGTGTGTGTGTGTGTGTGTGTATGTAGGGAAGAGAAAAATTCCACTTTCTGTCCCCACTTCTTCCTCCTCCAGCCCCCAAACCTCTCAAATTGGAGCTTAGTCTGCATAAAGAAGCTGAAATGTGACATTTTCTCTAAACAGTCTCAGTAGGTAAACTATAAAACAAAGCATCTTTATTGGCATAATTTCTCTGTTGTGTTTACGCAAGGCAGATCTTCTCATTATGATGGCATCCATTCACATCCAGGAAAAAACGGAGCCCATGACTGTTGACACACCTTCCTGATGGCTCTCTCTTCCTTTCTATTCCCTTGCTCAGTTATGTTTAGTTGTGGCACTTTGCAGCCTTTCCCCACAACCAGATTTCATCAATTCACTGAATCAGAGGAACTTTTCTCTCTTCAGGTGTCTGGCAGGAAGTGCATGAAGCTGGACTTTATGAACAGTCTTTAAAAATGGCTTATTTGGTGTGAGGATATTTCAAAGAGGAATCGAAGTTGCTAATTTTAGCCGCTTCCCAAGGGAACTTGTTTGCATGGCCCAGGGTGACAGCTTTAGGTGTGTCTTTGTGAAGCAGAAGGCAATGGTGCCATTTGTAGTCTGAGCACCTGGGCTCTGCCCCACTTGTCTTGTAACCTGCGGTGGGTTATTGCTCTCCCTTAGATAAAATTGACATAGCATCTTTTATTTCTGGCTGGACTAGACCTGGTACAGGAAAGGACATTCCAGGATGTAAATAAAGGTCCACTTATCTGATATTTATTTTCAGAGGGATCCTTGAGACAGTTCATTGCTTGTCTCTAGAGTCCCGGTGTCTTCCTTCAGCAAGGGCTGGATGTTTGGATGAACTTTAAAGCTTCCTGAGTTTTGATGTGGTGCTGAAACAGAAGCTTTGATGCTTCAAGCTGCTGACTGCAGAGGAAACACAGGGTTTAAAGCTTATCAGCAGATGCACAGAACCCACAATATCCAGAAACATTTCCCTCCATAGTAGAAACACTGGGAATTACATGGGTTCCATGAAAGCAAAGGACAGGCTCAATATGTTACACAGAGACCTCAAGAGCTGCTCCCTGACACCCTGACCTGCCCCAGCAGCCAGCATTTCCCTGCTCCCGCCCTCAGGTTTTCACCATACTGAACCCAAACCAGCCATGGGAAAGCATTTTATTTCTAGGCATCCTGCCCTTTGATTTTCTTTAGTCAGGATGCTTTTTTTTTTTTTGTCCTTGTGTGTTAGTTTCCTATGGCTGCTGTCCCAAAATATAGCAAGCTAGGTGGCTTAACACAACAGAAATATACTATTTTATAGTTCTGAAGTCTAGAAGTCCAAGATCAAAGTGTCTGCTCTCTCTAAAACCTGTAGGAAAATCCTTTCTTGTGTTTTCCTAGCATTTGGAGGTTTATGGGCAATCTTTGGCATTCATTAGTTTGTAAATGGATCACTCCAATCCTCTGTCTTCACATGGGATTCTCCCTGTTTTCACATTGTCTTCCCTCTATGTGTGTCTGTCTCTGTGTCCAAATTTGCCCTTTTTATGAGGACACTAGCCCATTGGATAAGGGTCCACTCTAATGACCTTATTTTGACTTGATTTTCTCCGTCAACACCTTATAATAAAATAAGGTCAAGTTCTGAGATACTGGGGGCTAAGACTCCAATATATCTTTTGTAGAAGGACGTTAAACTCATAATACCTGGCTATATCTTCCGGGGACTCAGTTTCTAAGCAGTCTTTGTGTTCCCCACAATGAGATTAAATACTATTTCTGTGAATTTCTTTAGCACTTGATACTTACCTTTTAATGAGACTATGTATTATGTTGTCTGCTTGATTGATTGTCTTCCACAATCAATGGTAAACTTTTGAAGCCAAAGACTAGGCTTTACCTCCCTAAAAGTTACCACAGTGCCTAGCACGTTGCTGAACTAGCAACATAGGAAGTGAGACAAAAAATTTCTGCACATCTGATTTGCAGAATGTTTAGCATTTTCAGCGATATTCAATAGGATATAAGAAAACAGCCTGTCAATTTACTAAATAGATGATTTGATCTGAAAATGACCAAATGGCTATACTTTGCCTCAATAAAGAGAATTTACAATGAATCAAAATCATATTTGAGAAGTGAGGAGGGTGTTTTTAGCCTTTTCACAGCCTCTTTTAGAGAAGATGAATTGGACAGGGCTCTGGGACAAGTGTCTCTGTAATAATGGGGTGTGTGAGAATGAGTGCTGTTGAGGTGATTAGAGCATGGGGTGGCTAGTTTGAACAGCTGGCTTCTATTCCTGACTCACCCTGGATTCGCTGTGACCTCCGGCAAATCACTTATCTTCTGAGGCTCTTTTAAGTGAGCTTTAAAATAAGGATGGCAATTGCGATCATGTAAACATATGGAACGTGATGAGGACTAATTTTTAGGATAAGGGCTTAAAGAGATTTTCACAAAAGCTATTATTTACGTTAAGTGTTTTGAACATTATGAACTGGCAAACTGGCCATGCTAGCTAAAACAAAGAAAGATAAACTAATTCAAATTAGTAGACTCAACCTCATTAAGTTTGGATACAAATATATTTTTTCTCTGGTAAATAAAGCTAGATGTATAGAAAGCAAACTGCTTTGTAAAAATAAATCATGAATCATTTCAACTTTTTTTTTCCTTCATCCATTTTGTTTCTTTCTATAGAGAGTTAACTGGGAAGCTGATCGTTGGAGAGAGGTTGGATATGAACCAAAATAGCAGAAGGAGAGAGTTTAAGGGAAGTAGAGTTTACTTCACCAGTCCCTGGAGGATTTTGAAAGAGAAAATAGAACTAGAGCCTACACTCTATTATCTACATGAATTGCAGAGGAAAGTAGCAGAGCAGCTCCAGAATGTCTATTTGTGGGGCTTAATGGTGGTGGTATTGTTGGAATGGGTGCTGGTGGCAAAGATGCTTGAAGTTACACTTGCAGAGACATTTATTTTAAATTATAAAATTAAAGTTAAATATTTCAAAGGATGATGGGACAGAACTGATTGAATTACAGCCTAAAACCTCCAGTTTCGCCCTTAGCCACCCTTAGCTGCCAGTAGGTACTCGGGACAAGGAAAGCAAATCTGTGAAGCAGAAAGGTACAACCATAGATGCAGACACATCCCAGCTGAGAATGATGCCTCCTCCTTTATTTTGGAGCATTAATTCTGAAGGAAATAAATAATACACTTGGATTCCTGCAACAAGTTTCTGATTTCCTCTGAAACCACGAGACTAGTCAATTGATCCATATATCCAGATGTAGATGTTGACCAACTACTGTTTTCTCTGCAGTGTGTTAAGTGGTGGTATGGGGCCACTCAGAAAAGGGAAGGGTTGGAAAGCACATGATATTGTCCCTGCAGCCAAACTGTTTATGGTTTGGTTACTGAGGGCAGCTGTGCTAGAAAGAAACAATTGGATGATAATATAAGAAATGTATATTCTGTGATACAAAATGCTGTGGTTGGCTATGAAAGGAGAGACATTTAGGGATAGAAGTACTTAAGAATATTGTGGAAAATATGAGGCTTCAGCTGGACCCTGAGAGAGATTTAAGTTAGCAGAGAGGAGGAGTAAGCCAGGAATGGCAAATATGTATAGCTGCACACTGTCTCTTCCTTTGTCCATGGCAGACGTTATTAATCAATCACTGTGGAGCAGATTTGTCTTTCCTCAGAGAACTACCCACATCCTGCTTTCTGGGATTTATTTAAGTCACTAGTTCATTTCCCTATCTAACCACAGACTCCTCTAGTGTTCAGGTAAGCCTTGTTTACTTCTGTACCTACTGAGTTTGGCACATAGAAGAGGTTCATTGTGGCAGTCACAGAGGTGCACTGCTGGATCTTGCTTCAAGAAAGAACTTCTCATTCAGCTGCAAGGAATGCGGTGAGCTCAGAGTCTCTTTGGGGGATCTGCTGCTGCAGTCTTTGAACCGAGGCCATGCTCTTCCAGGCAGCCCCCAGCCAATGACTGAGCACAGTGCGGGAATGAGGGTGTGCGCATTTGCACCACATGTGGGACACCTCTAAAGGGCAGTCTGCTCTGGGGCTCCCCACTGGGTTGGCTGAGTATTCGTCAGATGTGTATTACAGTCTGAGACTCTCCCTGCCCAGTCCTGCCTCCTCTTCGTTTTTCACAAGTGTGACTTCCCAGTTAACCTCTCACATTCCTAGCTGGGTTTCCATGTCTGCTTCCAGGAGGACTTGGCGTTGACTTAGCAAAAGTTTACGGGACTGAATGGAGTTAGCGATAAGTTTTCATGGAGTAATTCATTGCATGATGTCTACTTCCAGGTTGGAGCTTCATTCTTTTATTCTGTAAACATCCTGAGCACTGACAAAGTTTTGGGCTCTGAGATAGATGTTGGAAAGTCAAAGATGAATAAGGCTGATCCTCAGCTTTCACAAGATAGACTCACAGACATGGATGTAGAAAATGAGACTCAAGAGATGAGCAACTCGTTCAAGGCTTTCCTAAGTGGCTAACATGTTTAGAATCCAAAAAGGGTTTTGGTTCCAAAGTATGAATCCTTTCCGCACTGATTTTCTGCTCTGTAACATCTGCAGTAGAACCCTGCAGTTAAACACACTAGCGTTCACATGACTTGGTCCTGGTTTCGTATTCTTATAGTTAAGTGTTAGCGGTCTTTGGAACACTAACCACTCAAGTGTGCTTCAGGGAATGAGTATGTTAAATATATTAAGAGAGGTTTCTTGATTGGGGTTTGGGAGAGTCTTTTATATGCTAAGGTACATTGTGCATTTGCAAGAACAGGTCAAGTAGTTCGTATTATACAAAGTTGTATGGTGTAAGAATTATTTTACAGAACATCTTTGAGGAATGCTATTCTACCCAGTTAAATCAAATGATGGAATATTATTTACTACAACATCCATTCAAATTTTTCTATCCTCTAGTCCCTGGTAATCCTGTGAAGGAAGGACTCTTATTAACCCTATTTTTCCGATGAGAAATCTGAGGCATAGAGGTTGGATAATTTGTCCCCAGCTACAGGGATGGGCAGTGGTACCATGCCCTGTCCCATTCCCCTGCACTCCCTTACCTCCTACCGTCTTTGATGTGCTGAAACCATTGAGCCTGCCCCTTAATTCACTAAGGGTGTATCCTCAGAGCATGTGAAAGAATGAAAATTGCCTGGTTCATCCAGAGACCATGGATTCTGTGCAGTTCAGTGAGATGTATGCACAAAAACCTGAGAAGAGGCCGGGTGTGGTGGCTCACGCCTGTAATCCCAGCTCTTTGGGAGGCTGAGGCGGGAGGATCACGAGGTCAGGAGATCGAGACTATCCCGGTTAACACGGTGAAACTCCATCTGTACTTAAAATGACAACAACAAAAAAAATACAAAAAATTAGCTGGGCGCAGTGGCGGGCGCCTGTAGTCCCAGCTACTCAGGAGGCTGAGGCGGGAGAATGGCGTGAACCCGGGAGATGGAGCTTGCAGTGAGCCAAGATCTCACCACTGCCCTACAGCCTGGGTTACAGAGCAAGACTCCGTCTCAAAAAAAACAAAAAACAAAAAACAAAAAACAAACAAACAAACAAAAAACAAACAAACAAAAAAAAACTCTGAAAAGAAGACTGGTTTGAATGGTGTTTGGTGGGATAAGTCAGCCCAGCATCAATGCTTCTCTCTGGCAATCTGGCAAAGAGGGCTTCTCTCCTTAGAGGGCATACCTGGGGCTCATTCTCCCCTTTCACTGTGCGTCTTCATCTCCCTTTTTATACTCTCTTCTGTCTTCAAAAGCCTCAAGACCTGTCCCCCACACCCCAGAAGGTACCATCAGATAGAAGCAGACAGATCATAAGAGCAAGGGCTTTACACTCAGACACCTGGATTTAGATCTTCCCCGTATCATTTGCCAATTGTTCAAGTTGCTTAATCTTTCTAAGCCTCAGTTTTCACTTGAATAACATGGGGCCATAAAAAAGTCGACATTATAAGGTTATGGTAATGATTCAAGAAAATAATATATGTAATGCACTTAGTACATAGTGGGCACTTAATAAATGGTGTTGGCTGTGAAGACTTCTCTCTCTAGCTGTTTGTGAAATTAGATAGTGACCTCTTAAACTGAATATCCTTCCAAATGTGAGGAGGGAAAAATCTAATTTCAGGCACTGTGCAAGTAATAGGAAAAGGAGAAAATATATTGATTGCAAAAGGGATGGTGGCATCTAGACCCTCCCCCAGACATAGCCCCTAAAGCCAGGACTGCTGCAAATCACTCTCACTTGTAAAAAAGACGGTGTCTTTAGTTTATTTGTGATGACTTCAGGCTCGCAGTACCAGGTAATCCTCATATGCTTAGCGGGTTTGCGGGCCAGTGGCCTGTGTTTTCTACTGTCACCTCAATACCTAGCTGATAATTTGAGTCTTTGAAGAGGCAGACAATGAGAGTTTTAGTTGGCTCTAATGTCTATTCTGTGGCTTTATTTGTCTCTTTCCCAGAGATTGAGCATTTGTGTCTACGGGCATAAGATCGATTACCGCATTGTGCCGTGGAAATGAAAGGGAAACATTCTTTCTTTCCTCTCCGGCTCTGCCTGGCATTGACTGCCCCCATTTGCTTAGCAAATGGCCTGATCCGAGCCTTCGCATGGCCCAAACGCGTGGACACAGCAACGGTAATTGCACACTTATCTCAGACAAAAAATAAATGAAGTTGCTATCTAATTCATTCAGATGGCTCTTAAAATGAGGCATTTCATGTAAAGATTTGATTTCTAGGAACTAAAAAGTAACTATGCATGCTTTGTTAGGAAAATTACTTCAGCACAAAATGAGGCTGCTTTTTTTTCCAGCCACAGTAACTAATAGTTTCAGATATAAGATAAAAATAACGTATTTTGTAATTAATATTTTAATTTACTAAGAAAGGAGCTAAATGGTGACTAGACTTCTCTTCCCCTTGATAATAATGAACCCAGGCAATTTCAAACAAAGAAGAGCAGCCAAGAGTTTAATACCTTTGATTAAGAACATGTTTCCACAGTGGCTATTATGTTCCTATTTAAAAGAGCAAAACAAAACTCAGGCTTATTTTATTTTGGAACTGCAGGGGTCCTTATGGCATCAAAAGAAGACAAGAAAATGTTTAGGGGTAATTAAAAGCAATTTGCCTCATCAGGCCTTTTTCCTCCTCCTTTTTCCTCTACTCCTCTTTCTCTCCACAGTACTTGCTAATGGCCACTTCGGTGACCTGAGAATTTTTTTTTTTTTTTTTTTTTTTT
>NW_016807417.1:1192001-1197121 GCF_001698545.2 Rhinopithecus bieti | reverse complement strand
TTTTTTTTTTTTTTTTTTTTTTTGCCTGATGTAACTTACCTATTTGACTGTTGCTCACACTTATCATTAACTGCATAAATCAATGAATCTCCATTAGTTCATTTTAAAAACAGGACATTTATAAGACTCCCTGTCTTTAAGGAGAGCTAAAGGCAAGAAACTAACAAGCCTGAGTACTAACCATATAGCAGGTGCTTTACGCGTGCTGATGTATTTCATCTCTGAAAGAATGCCATGACGTCCCTATCATAGAACTGGGAACAGGAGCAGTTTGCTTGGGGTCCTACTGCGTAGGGTGATATTAGAACTCCAAATTTTGTTTTCACTTTATTACCTGTTTTCCTTAAGTCTTCTCTGTCTCTTTATTCATTTTTTAAAGTTTCCATTTATAATTTTCATTCATTCCTTTTATTTGAATGCCCCTGGCATGCATTTAAGCTGATACTTAGGTTGTAAAAGGCGGACTTGGAGACTCTCAGAAAAGGCATTGTGAAAAGTCATTCACAGCAGCTTCCCTGGAGACTGAGAAAACTCAGTCACCTCCGGGAAATTTTTAGCTCAAGTTTTAAAATAATAGAACTCAGGGTAGGAACTGAGCACCTGAAATGGAAGGTGTTTTAATTCGACATCGTGTTTTCAACCCTGGAAATTGATAATAAATGGCATCACACTCTCCGGCAAAGTGACCTCCTGGGAAAAGGGGTTGTCTAGAAACTTTTGACCTCAAAGTTTACACAGGTTTTCTTTAAACTCAGGTCAATTGAACAGCATGGACTAAAGTGTCACACGCTGAGTAAGTGTAGGAAAAGTGATGCTGAATTAAATAGAAGATTAAGTTGTATATTTTGATAGAGGAACCCGCAATGACCGTAAGTTTGGAATAGGGTGGTTTTCCTGCTGGCTTGGAAGAGGGGTGGCACAAGAGATAATGGGGCAAAGAGCAATAGTTGCACATTAATTCTTCTGCTAGATAGAATATAGAAAAAAGGGAAAACATTTCAATCTGATCAAATATATGAGCCTTAGATAAGTAAGAAGTAGTTTTATTCCCCCCTTTGGGTTTGCGTTCTACTAAACTCCTTACTAACCCCCAAATCGCAACACATACACACTCCCAACAAATGTGTGCCCAGAGTTTGGGTTTTCAACTTTTGTTTTTATAGCTTTGAGTTTTAACTTCATTTTGCAGAAACAGCCAAATATTCGCATGTAAAGCACATTTGGTCCAACTTCTAATTTCAACAATATTAGAGATAAAGGAAGACTTTGGAGAGTAAAACAGATGAGGATTAGCAGAACATCCGGAGAATGTCCTGGCAGTCAGCTTAACCTGCTTCTCAGCTTCTAAGGATGAGGAGGAAGGGCATTTAGCCTGAACATTCTCAAAAAGGGAGAAAGCTGAGTAAACTAGTTGTTAGTTCTATTTCTCCACCACCCTTTGTTCTGTGTCCTGGGAGATGTTTGTAATCCCTAGAAATCTGTGTCTTTTTATAGCTTAGGAACTCTACTTAGTTCTTGACTACTGATAAAAGTTGACCTAATCTTATTTTGAGAAAACATTCAATAACTTGGGATTAGAGTTGAAGGTGAGCCTGTGGATTGAGAAGGTAAATACTTTTGAATGATCAACTGCAAAGACATACAAAATTCTAGGTTTGTGTTAATTTTGAGATCACAAACATCCTACATATTGTGACATGGTTTTGGATAAAAGTGTTTTTATGCCAAGAGGTGGATGCAGTCCTGTGGACTGAATATTTTCTGTTTCTTCAGCCTGATCTCCTGTGATTCTCCTCCTCACTCACTTGGATCCAGCCACATGGGCCGTCTTCCTGCTTCTCTAACCTGCTAGGCTCCTTCAGACCCAGCCCTGGCACACATGGTGCCTTCAGTCTACAACACTTCTCCTGGATCTCTACAGCTTCTTTTGGGGCTAAGTACGGTTCATTTGTGAGACTACTAACTGTTTCTTTTTTTGTTTTCTCATACCACCTTATATGTTTCTTTATAGGATATGTAACCATAATTGAAAATTACTTGTGTAATTCCTTCTTTAATATCAGTCTCTTTCAGTAGATTGTAAGAGTCATGAGGGTATAGGTTGTAATTATCTTGCTTACCGTTATGTGGTAGTTGTAAGCTGCAGCCAGTCCTTGAAAAATCATTATATGAATGAAGGTATTACTAGTACTGAGGCTTCAAAAATAGGCTAAATACTTAACTGCCTGAGGCAAGTGAAGTGAAAGTCACATCTTCATATTGAGGATGAACTAACTGCAGGATTCTAAATGCTAAAAACAGAGGAAAATGGATGTTGAATATACATTGAGTAGTGAGGATTGCTGGAGAGACAGAAAATAAGCAACATTGACTATCTGATATTTAGGCAAAGAACAAAGACTGAGGTTTACCTGGGATCATTACATGCAGGTAACAGAAGGGGATTGGTAGACAGAATCAGTTTAATGGTATCTTTTAGAAAGTCCCTAGTATCAAACATGCTATCCTTGGTAAGACAAGTCTGTCAGTAATTTCTTGACCTTCCGACAAAGGCTGGGAGCTAAGGACGCAGAGTTGTCTACTCACACGCAAATAATGCAATATTTCTCATCCTTTGGGTTTCTCGGATACCTGACATTTATACCCTTCTCTGGGAAGATTGTTCTGAGTGATATGCCTTTCCTCTGTAACCTCATAGTGGCCTGTATAATTATCATTACATATATTTACCTATTTGTTTCCTCTGCTAGACTGCAGGCTTCTTAATGGTAGTGATTTTTTCACTTGCCTTTAAGTTTCCATGATTAGTTTAATTCCTAGCATGACACACCTGATTGCCAAACTTATTTGAACTAATTTTAATTAAACACTTGTTTCATTTTTCCAAGTAAATAAATTGGTTGGAAAATGGTTGAGTTCATGTAAGGGTTGCCTAGCAGGGTAGGTTATATAGTTAAAACTTAGTACGTTTTGTAGTTTGACGAGTCTCAGTCATAGATACTTTGGTAGATTGATTACAAAAATCACCCAGTTGTTCAGATCTCCCTGTACTTATGTCCCCCACAGTGTAACTTTGCAGGATCTCCCATCAAGAGATTGAGTCTCTCTACCCAATTCTTAAGTCTTGGCTGGCCTTAGAATTTACTTTAGTCACAAGAATGTGACAGAAATGGTGGTGTGCCAGTTGCAAATCTAGATCTTTAAAATTCTGCTCAGTTGCACTGTGAGCAAATCTAGACAGCCATAGCCATTCTAGCTGAACTGAGGTCGTCCTAGACCAACCAGTTCCCAGCTGACCTGATAGCTGACCACAGATGTATTGACTGAGCCCAGCCAGGATCAGAACTACCCAGTAACACTCAGCCCTTGCTGACCTGCAGAATTGCGAGCTAAACAATTGACTGTTGTTTTGAGCCATTACATTTTGTAATGTAATGCAGCAAAAGTTAATTGTTACTAATATGCTATTTTTAATTTGCTTAGTTAAAATAGCTGACAGTATATTTTGCCAAAAAGAAAGGTGAGGAGATCTGACCCAAGCATAGTACATCCCTTGGAGAGTCCTAGATGGAATTACCTTGGAAGTAGAGGACACGAGACATTAGATACCTTGAATATTTCCTTGAGCGACAAAGAAAAACATCTTTCTTAGAAAATAAACAAAAGGCTGGGTGTGGTGGCTCACGCGTGTAATCCCAGCACTTTGGGAGGCTGAGGCAGGTGGATTACTTGAGCTCAGGAGTTCGAGACCAACATGAACAACATGGCAAAACCTTGTCTCTACTAAAAAATACAAAAATTAGCTGAGTGTGGTGGCACATGCCTGTAATCCCAGCTACTCAGGAGGCTGAGGCATGAGAATTGCTTGAACCTGGGAGGTGGAGGTTGTAGTGAGCTGAGATCTCATCACTGCACACCAGCCTGGGCAACAAGTGAGACTGTCTTAAAATAAAATGATATAAAATAAAAAAAGTAAAATAAAAATAAACAATGGCTAATAAATAAGCAGAACCTATGAGGCATCTCAAGAAGAGTGCAGGCTTCCTCAAAATTGGAGGAAGACAATTCTGAGAACAGATCAAACATAAAGGTGAGATGACTTGATGTCTTGATACACAAGATAAGCTTCTTATACAATGGTTGGTAGGAGTCTGCATGAGTTAGTGACGATTACAATCTATTGTCATTTGAGAAGAATAAACATCATAAACAAATATTTATAAGCCATGAAATAAAAATCAAAAGTGATTTCAAGAAAAGATAATTAAGGAGCAAGATCTGTAAGGATGAAGAATCTAAATAGCCCTTCTGCTGTCAAGTGTGGAGATCTGAATTTGCTTTCTACCATCACCACCTTTTGGTTTGAAGAAAGTCACTGAGCTTTAGGTTCTTCAGGTGGAAATTGGGTTACTATAACTCTGTTTTACTGAGAAAATCATTTAAGATAATGGACAGGAAAGCTAGCAAGCTGGCACAATGACTCCTAGTATTTGACTTTGACATTAGAATAGGAGTGGGGAGAGAGGGCATCCTTGTTTTGTGCTGGTCTTCAAAATAAATGCTTCCAGCTTTTGCCCATTCAATATGATATTGTCTGTGGGCTTGTCATAAATAGCTCTTATTATTTTGAGATATGTTCCTTCAGTACCTAGTTTATTGAGAGTTTTTAGCATGAAGGGATGTTGAACCCAAAGGCCTTTTCTGCATCTATTGAAATAATCATGTGGTTTTTATCATTGGTTCTGTTTATGTGATGGATTACATTTATTGATTTGCATATGTTGAACCAGCCTTGCATCCCAGGGATGAAGTCAACTTGATCGTGGTGGATAAGATTTTGATGTGCTGCCAAATTTGGTTTGCCAGTATTTTACTGAGGATTTTCACATCGGTGTTCATCAGGGATATTGGCCTGAAGTTTTCTTTTTTTGTTGTGTCTCTGCCAGATTTTGGTATCAGGATGATGCTGGCCTCATAGAAGGAGTTAGGGAGGAGTCCCACCTTTTCAATTGTTTGGAATAGTTTCAGAAGGAATGATACAAACTCCTCTTTGTACCTCTGGTATAATTCGGCTTTGAATCCATCTGGCCCTGGACTTTTTTTTTTTTTTTTTTTTTTTT
>NW_016807417.1:1166664-1191919 GCF_001698545.2 Rhinopithecus bieti | reverse complement strand
TTTTTTTTTTTTTTTTTATTGGTAGGCTATTTATTACTGCCTCAATTTCAGAACTTGTTATTGGTCTATTCAGGGATTCAACTTCTTTCTGGTTTCATTTTGGGAGGGTGTATGTGTCCAGAAATTTATCTTTTTTTTTTCTAGATTTTCTAGTTTAGTTGCATTGAGATGTTTATAGTATTCTCTGATGGTAGTTTGTATTTCTGTGGTATCAGTGATCTATCATTTTTTATTGTGTCTGTTTGATTCTTCTCTCTTTTCTTCTTTATTAGTCTAGCTAGCAGTCTATTTTGTTAATTTTTTCAAAAAACCACCTCCTGGATTCGTTGACTTTTTTGAAAGGTTTTTCATGTCTCTATCTCCTTTAGTTCTGTTCTGATCTTAGTTATTTCTTGTCTTCTGCTAGCTTTTGAATTTGTTTGCTCTTGCTTTTCTAGTTCTTTTAACTGTGATGTTAGGGTGTCGATTTGAGATCTTTCTAGCTTTCTGATGTGGATATTTAGTGCTACAAATTTCCTTGCTAACATTGCTTTAGCTTTGTCCCGAAGATTCTGGTAGGTTGTCTCTCTGTTCTCACTGGTTTCAAAGAGCTTCTTGATTTCTGCCTTAATTTCATTATTTACCCAGGAGTCATTCAGGAGCAGGTTGTTCAATTTCCATATAGTTGTACAATTTTGAGTGAGCTTCTAAGTCCTGAGTTCTAATTTGATTGCACTGTGCCTGAGGGACTGTTTGTTATGATTTCAGTTCTTCTGCATTTGCTGAGGAGTGTTTTACTTCCAATTATGTGGTAGATTTTAGAAAACGTGCCATTGAGAAGAATGTATATTCTGTTGATTTGGTGTGGAGAGTTGTGGAGATGTCTGTTAGGTCCATTTGATCCAGAGCTGAGTTTAAGTCCTGAATATCCTTGTTAATTTTCTGTATCATTGATCTAATTTGACAGTGTGGTGTTAAAGTCTCCCACTATTATTGTGTGGGAGTCTTAAGTCTCTTCGTAGGTCTCTAAGGACTTGGTTTATGAATCTGGGTGCTCCTGTATTGGGTGCATATATATTTAGAATAGTTAGCTCTTCTTGTTGAATTGATCCCTTTACCATTATGTAATGCCCTTCTTTGTCTTTTTTGATCTTTGTTGGTTTAAAGTCTGTTTTATCAGAGATTAGGATTGCAACCCCTGCTTATTTTGCTTTCCATTTGCTTGATAAATATTTCTCCATCTCTTTATTTTGAGCCCATGTGTATCTTTGCACGTGAGCTGGGTCTCCTGAATACAGCACATCAATGGGTCTATCTAATTTGCCAGTCTGTGTCTTTTAATTGGGGCATTTAGTCCATTTACATTTAAGGTTAATATTGTTATGTGTGAATTTGACCCTGTTATTGTGATGCTAGCTGGTTATTTTCCACACTAGTTGATGCAGTTTCTTCATAGTATCATTGGTCTTTATATTTTGGTGTATTTCTGCACTGGCTGGTACCAGTTTTTTCCTTTCCATATTTAGTGCTTCCTTCAGGAGTTTTTGCAAGGCAGGGCTGGTGGTGACAAAATCCCTCAGCATTTGCTTGTTTGGAAAGGATTTTATTTCTCCTTTGCTTATGAAACTTAGTTTGGCTGGATATGAAATTCTGTGTTGAAAATTCCTTTCTTTAAGGATGTTGAATATTGGCTGCTACTCTCTTCTGGCTTGTACAGCTTCTGCTGAAACAATGACTAGGTAATTTTCAATGATCAGCTCCCTGACAGTGATATAGATTTTTTTTTTTTTTCCATCCATGGTTTCTGTCATTTATGTCAGCCTCTCCCCTGCCATTGTCCTTCTCCTCACCTTCCTCCAGAACAACCTTGCTTATTGCAGACAGTGGTAAAGCTTTTTTTTTTTTTTTGCTAAGGTTGGGATGTTCAATCACCCTATGAATCAGGGTGATGATACAGTTTCACCTGTTTGTGAATGTTTCTGCTTTTATATCCCCCTGATATACTCTAGGCCACTGAATGGCAAAGGTGTGTTAGAGAACAGATGTGCCCAGTGCTATTTTGTTACCTTATCTTTGGAATTAAGTTTTTTAGTTTTTTTTTTTTTAAAGAGTAGGGACCAAAAAGACATGATAATATTTTGAAACTTTCTTTTCTGTATTTTAAAGTCCCATTAGTTCATTCTGCTTCACAGTCCCCACCCTTTGAGTCATGACATTCTTTTCTTCAGGGGTAGCCAGGAACAAAGGAGACCATGTTCAGTTTTTGAATTTCAAACCCTGCTCTTGAAGCTAATTTCGAAGGCAGTGGGAGTGAAAATCCAAGGCATTCACTTGCAATACCTAAGTTTGTTGAAAGAGAAATTGGAAGCATTCCTTTAAATATTAACTATTCCCTTAAAATATTAAGAGGCTAGAGGACTGAGGTAAGAAATATTTACTATAAACCACAGAACAGAGACTATGTAGAGTATGACATAAAGATAATTTCTCATACTTGGAAAGAAGAAAACTGATGGAGAGGACTCTGGGGACAGAGTGAGAGCCAAGAGAGATGACTGAACCCAGAACTGGGGCAAGTTCCTGGGCCTGGGCTGTATAGAGACCCTAGATGATTTTGGAAATCACTGATGAGAGGGGGCTGGGTTAGCACACATTGCCTGGAACTCTAGATGGAGATTATCGCCTCAAAAGGGGCATCTTTGGTAGAGCAGTGATTGTGTTGCTATGTGTTTAAGATGACCACACCTGAGATAGCCTCCTTCTGCCACCCCTGAGTCTCATTTGGATCCAGAGAGGAGACCCAGGAAAGTTCCCAAAACTGTCCCTGAGATGGTGTTTGAGAATTAGAAATCAGCATGGCTGTCAGAAGGCTGCCACAGCTTTAACAGGAAACCAAGGATTGGCTAGCCCAAAGCAGGAACCATACATAGGACATTGCTAAATCTCAAAATGTCAGCTGTGCACGTTAGTACTGAGGTGAAAGCCTGGTGGAGCAAGGGAGGGAAGTTAGAGCTAGTTGAAAGTCATCACCTCCATGGTTTTGCTAAGAGATCAGACCACAGAGCAGCATCTCACACTTTAAAGCAGTGACGGAAGGCAGTCAGTGCTCAGATAGGGCAAGTGCCAGATGTCCTTTATCTAATGCCAGGACACTCATGAGTGCCCAAGGGTTAGGAGAATGATGTTGGGGAAAACCCTGAATTTGACAATCCAAAGAAATTAAGTTTTAAAAAGAAGAGCATAAGTTAACTTTAATAGCAAGATCTAGTTTTTGCTTCCTGCCATCAATGGAAATGAGGGCTCATGAGTATAATAGTCTAGATCTGTATCTTACTTTAGGGGTTTTGACCCCACAATATGACTATTCAGAGATGTATGTGGAACATATAATACCAATTTGGCCCCCCGATGTGGGTTAACCTCTTTTTTCTATGAGCCTCATCTAAAATCACTCTCTGTGTTGTATTATGTATGTATGTGTTTGTTTCCTACACTTGGTGGTAAACTTTATAAGGGTAGGGACCATATCTCATTCCTTTTTAAATCCCCAGCTGTTGGCACAGGGTCCAGTACATAGTTATCTCTCAAGAAATGACTGTTGAATGAATCCATGATGGAAAACAAATTGGGTAAATTGTGAACATTTTTATAAAAGACCATGTGTGGGATCCTAGAAAATGTGATGGTTCTTGAACAGATCATTTTGTCTGTACTATAGAGACATCCCATTTGTTGATAGGTGTGGAATGCCTAGAGTGTGCCTCACCCTAAACGCCTTTCACATATAAATCACTGAAGGCTCCCAAGAACCATATGATGTTGATCTTGTTGCCCTTGTTTTTCAGATGAAGAGACTGAAACCTGAAGAAGATAAGAAACTGATTCAAGATTTCAAAGTTACTCAGTGGGCAAGCCAGGCATTGAGTGTGGCTGTAGCCTGTGTTTCCAGCCCCTATGCCCTGTGTGACTCTAAATGTGTATCACAGTGTCCTCTTTTGAAAGTGGTCAGAATGGTTGTGTTAGGGAACAGCTACATGATAGTATTTTCATGTAGAATGTATATTATCTCATAAATGTGTATACTCAAAGTAATGTTCAGGAAGCCTATAAAGTGTTTCAGCAAATGACAAGAATCTTCCCCAGCGATAAGGGAAAAATTACATCTATGTTTCTTTGAAACATTAAGAAATACTAACAGGAACTTGTCAATGTTGGGTTATTGTTTCTTTCAGGTGTAGGAGGTCTTAGTGAAGTCAGACAGAGGTCGGAGCTTCCTCTGTAGTTCCTTTTGGGAGCTTCTTCTTGTCAGTGGCTTGGAAAGTGGCCCTGGGCTCCTATACCCACCATGATTCTGCAAAGAGCTCCAGCTTTCTGTTCATTGGGTAGGGACTTTTGGAAGGGAAAGAAGGATCAAGGTCCCATGAAGGTGGAACTGCAGCACTGGACTGCCTGTCCCTGACCTTGTCCCTTTCGGGTATGCATCCATAAGTGAAGGCTGCTACTCCCATGGGGATAATCAGTGGGACCATGTGGCTTTTTCACTCTTTAGCAGAATGCGGAGTGTGGAGTGGAGTGACAATCTCTCTTGGGATAAATCCAAGTCCAGAGTGCCATGTTGAAGGACTGCTCTTGCATTGTGTGTGTTGAGTCTGACTGGGAAAGCGAATGATTAGCAGAGACCTGGGAACCCCTGTAATATGAAAATACAGCAGGAACTACAAGGACCTTCAGCATATATTTTTACATAACTCTGGAAAACAAAACTAACTCTTTTGACTTACCCCGAAACAAAGTAGAAAATGTTCTGTAATATTTGGGGGTGACTTTAACATGGCTTTAGCAGGTGCTCTGCCAGTAGGCACCAGTGTAACTGTAATTGATTTTTATGCGTTTGAATTCATCTATGCTTGTGCCACTTTGGCGGTTTTTCATGTTGAATATCACCTTCAGGCCTTAGGAGAGGAAAGAATATTGCCAAAATAGAACTAATTCTGCAAATATATTGAGACATGGTCTTTGTTTCGCTTATTTTTTTTTCATTGTTTTTCTAGCTTCATTGTAAGAAGGTAATAAACATCAAAGCCGGCATAGTCAATCATCCCTTTCCAGAGATATGACCAGACAAGCCTCCTTTCTTGGGGGAAGTACATTCCCAGGAGGGGAGAGGAACATTAAACCACGTGTCAGTCACTCTGCAGAAATGGATGTGTTGGTTTCTCTGGCTGTAATAATTTAGGAATTAAATGTTGGACGTGTGACCACAGGAAGGCTGAGATTTCTTTCATAAATCATGCAATCTTGTTTACATTGCTCATCCTGCAGTCATCTCCCTTGGAAGGCCATATAACTTGTCCAGCATGCCATTGTGTGGAATTGTGTCAGTGAGTTTGTGGGCCTCCAGATAAATCGTATCATGTAAAGAATATCATCATAAGCCAATCCCCCACCTGGCCACAGTCCTCAGAAAAAAGAATGTGCTTTGTTATATGTGATTGGAAGATTCCAAATTGGTCTTGGCTATTTTCTATTACTTAGATGCCTCTAACTTTCCCTTAGCTATTGTGGGAACATTGTCTTTCCTAGGCTCGCCATCACTCTAGTGCCCTGAAATCAGAGGGAATACTCTCTAATCATTTTCAATTGTACGAAGGCTTGGGACTTGACTTCTGATCACCTGCAATCCTCAATACCATGACTGCCTTTTGTTTTCCTGCCTACTTGTCACATCTTCCTTGTTGGAACATAATATGTGTGGCTCACAGACTCCCACGTCTAATCAAGTGATGAATGTCCTGTCAAAGATTGATCCACATTTCTATGTAGTTTTGAGTCTGCTGCTTTTCTATTGATTTGTGCTAAGGGTTGAGCAACTTACCAAATGGCTGTTAAGGTTTGATTCTTCACTGCGATACTTTTCCTGAGTGTTTGGCTCTACATTCTCTTGAACCTGCTGGTGGTCAGATGGGCTACTATTCTAAGGAAAACCCAGCAAAGCAAAGCAAAACAAAACAGAAAACTCTGCATAAACTGAGAAGAATATACAGTTTAGTTAAACATTTGTCATTACTAAAGAGGGGTGCATCGATATTTCCCTCTGTTGTTCTCTCTCTCTTTGGGATCTCAGATACAGAGTCTTTAGTTAATTATGCTCTTTGATTCCCAGAAGGCAGATTAGCATCTGTCCAGTGCAAAGACCTTCTGTTATTTATTTGTTTCAACTTTATTCCCTTTTATCTTTATCCCACCCATTCTTATCAGAGCTGAGGTAGATAGACGGAAAGGGTTCCAGAATCTTAGATTTGGGAATCTTATCTATGTTCTAAGACACCAAGAATAGGATTGCTCACTCAGGATAGTCTAAATGGCCCTCAGCAAATTATTGAGTCATTCAGATATTTTATTAAGTTGTTAACATTAGTTCTATTAGCATGGGCAAGTGTTTTGATGTGCATCTTTTTGTTTCATGTTGTTTTTTGTTTTGTGTATTTTTAATTATGCAAATAATATTAAATGTATATTTCATTCTTTTCCTTATTTTTTTAGGGTCCAGCCATGTAGCTAGGGACATGCCTCATTTGCTGTGTTTAATTACCACACGATGCTCTGCAATGTGCATCCAGTACATTTTGCTCATCCACTTCCAGTGATTGACTCCCTCCCCCAACTTGCACAAGTAATGCTGCAATGACTGCCCTAGCTCAATATGTTTACCAGTTCACTGATGGGGTTTTCCTTTCATTTGTCTTATCATTATGAAAAACGGAATTTATGAGGTAAGTTTTAGTTTTTTTTGTTTCAATTCTTTTTTTTTTTTTTTTTTTTCTTTTTTGAGATGGAGTCTCACTATTTCACCCAGGCTGGAGTGCAGTGGTGCAATCTCAGCTCACTGCAACCTCTGCCTCCCATGTTCAAGTGATTCTTCTGCCTTAGCCTCCTGAGTAGCTGGGATTACAGGTGCCTGCCACCACGCCTGGCTAATTTTGTATTTTTACTAGAGGAGGGGTTTCACCATGTTGACCAGTCTGCTCTCGAATTCCTGACCTCAGGTGATCCGCCCGCCTCCCAAAGTGCTGGGATTACTGGTGTGAGCCACTGCACCTGGCCTCAATTCCTTTTCACTTCTTTAAAAAAATCCTATAGTATTTTACATATCTCCATCGTAGAAAGGCTACTTATAGATTCATCATGCTCTTTGCTCATAATTGATCTGTTTTCTCTTTCTCTAAAGTTATAATGATCATAGTTTTCTGTTGTGCTCACTAGGTGACCTACATGTTTCAGATCATAACTCAGTTTGCATTTTTGTCATGGCAACAATACAGTTTTTGTAATAATTATAAGCATAGATTAAGAAAATCCAGTACTACAACAAACAGTCAGTGAAAATCTGTAGAAGATTGTATGTATCATTAAAAAAATAATATGAGTAGCAGAGTAAGACGTGGCTTCAAGGCATGTTTTCACATATTTTCTTTGTTTTAAAGAATTGATCTGTTAGCTATGCCATTGGTGATTAACCCTATGGGTCAATGTTTTACTAGTCTCTAGAATACTAAGCCAACACTAAACTGAAAATAACAACTATAGCTCTATTTACTTAAATAATTTCTTCACGATGCTACCTTTCAGAGAAATCTGTAAAACTGTGAGACTCTGCTACAACCAAAGCTATCTTTTGAGATAAGCTGACAGGGGTGAGTTATACAGTGCAGGGTGTCACATGACCTTCAACAACTCTGACAGTGCCAGATTGTATTAGGACTATGTAAGCGACCAACACAACCATATATAGACTGAACAGTGATCTATGAAGGAGTCCCACATGATGTGGCCCCAAAGAGGTGCTACAATTGGAAAATGATTAACAGAACCAATTAGATGATCTTTATGGGGGCTCTTAAAATATACAGAGAGACACTCAGAATAGGAAGAAACAGCGGATAGAAAGAGCAATGAAGTAGCTAAAGCAGGAAATGATAGGTTGATTTAATTTCTGTGGTATCCTAAAAGAGACTCCAATTTTCTTTAGATCTATTTGAATATTGAGACAGTTATCTGTGTATGATTCTGTTTCTAGACTATATATATATGAAAAAAATCAACACAGCCCAAATAAAAGCATACAAGAAGCCTCAAGCCAAAGTTGAAAGTGAAAGTAAGGACAAAAAAGGAATGCAATTTTAGTAATTTGTATTCTAAGTATAAGTAAGTATAGAGGTTACTCCATCAAAGAAAGTTCATGGAGCTCTGAGTGACCACAGAGGGAATGAATAGTAAACTCATTGCATCTATGTGTTAAAAATGGAAGGAATGATTCACAACTTATTTTTACAATAGAATCGCTATTGAACTCTGCACTTGGGACACCACAATATGCTAATGGAAGGTAAAGATATTTCCCAAGGCAAAAAAGCTAAAAAATGGTAGAAGAGGTTGTCACAGGAAGCGCTCACCAAATATTCATGTACTCTACTATATTTTACAAACTTCCTTGTTAGGTTAGTTATATGATGACTTCTGGCCAATGACCTGTGTATGAATGTGAGATACGTCATCTCCAGATATAATGCTTATGATCAGTGTGAGTTCTTTACACTTTCTCCTCGCCTGAGGTCTTGAAGACCCCAGAAGCTGTGAGTTGAGATGATGGAGTCACAAAATAGAACCTGGAAGAATACATACTTAGCTGCTGGGAAGTGAGCTGCACTGGAGAGTATCTAGACTTGCAGAGGGTTTGGTGAGTGGGCAATACACTTTTATGTATAGAATGACTAAGATGCTTGTTACTGCAAAGTCATACCAGGCGAGATTTGAATTCTGACCAATCTGTTATACTAGAAATATTTCCCTCTTCTCACCATACCGTGTTGGTTTAAACAAGATGGAAGGCTCTGTGATAGATAGAGGAGTCTTAGCTTTGTCATCTCAAAAAATGGAAAAAATGAACCCTAGACTACAGAAGTGTTAGAAAGTGAGACGACTCTTGAAATGTAAGTTTTATTTTTATTCAAGCTTGTTAAGGTCAACAGACGAGAAGATGATTAACATTGAAAAGATAATGTGTTACTCACAGTGCTCAAGAAAAGGGGGCGTGCCGCACCACACAGGGCCACACAAAAGCATCAGGGTTAGTTAGACGGAAGAGGGAGTGAGGAAAAAATGTGGGCAAAAGTCTTTATGGTTGTTTCTGTGGGAAAGAATGAGCAAGGCAGGGTAAGCAAGCTTATGATTGGTTAGTTTGAATAATTTCAGTGAGCTCTGAGGTGTAAGAACTTCTCTAGTTGTCTGGTACCTGGACATGGGGTGATTAGGACAATGGGATCCTGACTAGCTTTAGAGAGAGCCTGAGAAAGGAGGTAGGTGGGGCCTGGGCTGTGGATTGGTTGATTTGCATGCATATAAAAGGCACAGGATAGGTACAGGATCTCTAGGAATTGGTTAGCCCTGAGAAGGGCAGTTTCTCCAGGGTGGGCAAGGGCCCAGATGTCAAAGTATCAGGTTCAAAAGACATGCTTAATACAACATATAGAACAAGTATCTAAGTGAGGGTCTGGCCCACAGTAGAGGCTGAGATTAATTTAAAAACAAGTTGGAAGGGAGTAAGTCAAAAACCTAGGAAAACAGTTAGGAAGCATTGACAGGGTGCACTATTAATCTATTCTCTGTAGTGCAAACAGATTCCTCTGAAATGTGTTTTTGATGATGACACTTCTCTTTTAAAAACTCTAAATTAATGCATGCTCTTCTCCCTGTTTGGGTCATTCTAGCTTCCACATGAATCATAACAAAAATCCTACTCATTTTGCAAGTCTCAGCAGATGACGTTTCCTCTGGGAGAGCTCCCTCAGTCCTGCCCACCCATCCTCATCCGGTGACCCCTTCTCCCATTAGGTCTTCATTAAGGGACCTGTACACCTGTATTAGCCAGGAGGCAACATAACGAGAGACATATTTAGAGAGCTCCCTTATCTAACATGGACTAATTCCCATAATATGAGCTCTCTTTGTTCCTGTAGTTCTCCTTTGTAGCACTGACAAGTTTTTTTTGGTCATGATTTATTCAGTGTTTGTCTTGTCTTCAACTATTGACTACAAAATGTTCTATCTTGTTTATTGCATTAATCCTAGCACCAAGACATAAGGTCCATGCTCAGTGCATGTTTGTGGAATGACTGACAGGCAGGACTTGAATCTGTCTTGTTCTTCCTAATGCAGGTGCCTTTAAAACAGTGCTTGGCCCATTACAGATGCTCAGCAAAAAATATTTAAACAAAAGCAACTATAGCTCCTCATAAAAATCCCATAAGTTATAGCAAATAGGTGCCAAAGAGAAGAAGACTTACTTGCCCAAGGTGCTCTGCAAGAAGGAGGCAGAAATTGAATTATTCTGACTCCAATGCTTGTTTTCCCTTTGCACAATGCCCAGTCTTAACAAGCAGGCTGATTTAATAACAGTGGTGTAGTTTAGTGATTACCAAAGTTTAATATGCGTATGAGACACCTGGGAGTCTTGATCAAATGCAGATGGTGAGTCAGTGGGGCTGGAGTGGGGCCTGAGAGTCTGCATTTCTAACAAACTCATGAGAGATGCCCAGGCTGCTGGTACAACAATCATACTTTGAGTAGCAAAGATCATGATGGCCTACAGGTTAATTTTCCTTTTGTGTATACCTATAGCTTCAACACAGAAATAAAGAAGAACATCAACCAGTATAAAGGCATCTTCTTACAAAGGAAGGAGTAGTCAAGCAAAATTGGTTATCTAAATCGATCAAATTTCACACATAATTGTTCAGCTCTATTCTTCCTTCTGGGAGGAGAGGGTCTGTAACTCTGAAACCAGGTTCCTACTTTTGTTTTAAGCAGTTGAAAACAACACAACTTCAGGCAAAATAAACTCTACATTTTGTGATGATTTCTTATGTAATGGTTCAGTTACATTGTCTTAGTATGGGTTTTCTGGGAAACAGACTTTGAGATAGAGATTTGCCTGTAGGAGGTTAGCAGGGAATGAAGGAAGCAAGATGGATCCAGGGAGAACTAGACCTGCAGTGCAACTGCTGCGGAGCTTCGGCTGACCCTACGGGGAACTCTGAAACACAAACAGCTCTCGGAGTTGTCCCAAATCAAGGCAAGCGCACTGTGTCCTTGTACCCTTACACTGACCAGTGACTGGGGGCAGACTTCCACCTCCGGGAGGAGCATAACTCGGATGGGCCACTTTGACCAATGGCGATTCACAGAGAATGGCCTGGGCCGTGAGCCAGTCGGCAGCCCTTATTCCCAGAAGCTGGGGGAATAAGAAACTCAGCACTGGCAGGTCATCTGAATGGGTTCCACAGCATCTACCACACATTGTTCCTAGCACTTAGACAATTCTAAAAATATCTTCTGCACTATCTCTGAGTTTTGTAAACATCAGCTCTGTAGCTTCTCTGGAGAAACACACTTTTAGATGCTGGAAGGCATTAGAAAATAATGGGGGCAGGGAGAATGAATTAGAAAGGACAGCAGTTTTCTGCTACCTAGACCTATGAGTGATCATACCCAGAGCTTTCTGAAATAATTACAAATGCAAAGATTTCATTCAACACACAACATGTCCTTTGGATCTATCCACTTATCTGCTCTTTACATTTTTCTAGCTGTATCTTTCTCAGTTTCTCTGTCATAAAATGTGAGGTTTCAAACAGATCATCTATAAAATCCCAAGCAGTTTTAATAAAATTCTTATTATATAACTCTTTCTCCTTCTAAATCCCTGCCCTTATCAAATAGCTCAGAGAACAGAAACTTGGCCTAATCCAAATATGTTTTTTGCCCACAAACATCTATTTCAAGAATCAAGAAATACCTAACAGGGACAAAGAAAAATAAGAATTGGAATTAATATAGATCTTTTTATATAATAAATCTCTTAAAAATTAAAAAATTAAGCAAAAGAATAATTTTATAGAAAATCTGGAATAAAGAGAAGACTAAAAACAGTTATCTTAACAAATATGTAATATTCAATTGTATTTCTATTTTCTACTTTTTATATATAGTTATAATCATATAGTTATTCAAGTCTGCATCCTATTCTTTTCATTTAATACAGAATATCCAAAACATTTCCACATGTATTGAATGATCTTTGCAATATTTGAATATTTTTATACTATGTCACACAGAAAATAAATTGGAATTTACTTAATACTTCTAATTTAGAAGATTTCTATAATAGTTTTTTTTGTTTAACAAAGATAGATTTGCCCTCAACTTTTTTCTAATATTTGGATCGTGTTTTAGGGTAGAATCTCAGAAGTGGAAAATAAAGCAGATTTCAAGGTCAAGGAAAAGCAACTGAGATGATCAGAGAAACAGGAGGGACAAAGCCTGGAAAGATATTGTTTTATCAACAAGGCCGCCTTGTTCTCTACATCTATTTGAGGATGACATTTATTAATGACATAGACTATGACCTGATTCTTTTGGAAGGTCTAAGATTGGCAGTAAACATCATAAAAAAATTAAAAGAGGAAAAAAAAGGAAGAAAAGGAGGAGGGAAGAAAAAAGTACAAAAGAATGACCAAACCTGAATTATTTTTATACATTTATGGGTCTTACAAATTGATCTTCTGTTTTCCTCTGTGAATGACACTTACCTAATTGGGGAGAACACAATCAAGCAATATTGTTTTCCACGCTATTTTTGCAAAAATCTTTCTGATGAACAAAAAGACCGATTATGGAAGTCATTTTACACCGTAGGCAGAATGTTATTAATCTAATATGTGGTTTGGAGCTGGGGTGTGAAATTCTTCTTTACTGGAGATAGAAGAGAATGGAATGTTAGTTCTCGTTTGGGAACACAATTTTGGAAGAATGACCAACTTTTTAAAACAAAACCTCTACCACTATTAAAATCTTAAAAAATTAAAGAAAAGAGCAAATTCTTTGATTTCCTTTTGTATTTTTATTTTATCAAAACTTCCTCATGTTCTACTAAACTTTCTTTTTTTCAGGATGTCTATGTCTCTATTTCCCAACTCCCCAGTTTCGTTCCCTCTTTTGCTTCTATTTGGCAAGGGTAACCAGTTAACCTTTGAAAAACAGCCTGGGAAAATTTCCAAGGGGCTTAGCCATAGACAATTTCATAGATTCCCTCTGCCTAACTGAAATAAATAACAGGTTAAATCTGGAGCCACTGGGTAATGTCTAATTGCTTTTTGGCATAACTCAACCAAGGCGTAAGCACTCCTAGCTGGGTTTGGGCTTGATATTCACAGATTAACTATTTTCTTTGTATATTTTTAATGCAGATCAATGCAAATGAGTCCAGAGAAGTAAAATCAGTTTCAGAAAAAATTATGTATGCAGTGGTCAATCATAGCTGCTTGTAATCATTCAACCATTGATTCTGTCACATCATTGGTTTTAGAGGGATAGTAGGTTTAGGTGGGCTAAGAAAAGCAGGGAACATGAGTGTGAGTTTTTCAGCAGCTGCAGATAACTTTCTTTGTGTAGAGCACTTAATCTCTTAGAGTTTCAGTTTACAATTCTGTAAAAATGAGTAGAGCGCAGCAATACTAACTGACCTCTGAAGTGATTTGGTGGAATACTAATAAAAATTATGGAAAGTAAATATCAAGTGCTAGACAAACATTTAAGAATAACCCTTTTCTCTTTAGTGGTTTCAAGTCCTGAGCTTTTCTTTACTTTCTGAATGATCTTTTTCCTTCTCTGCATCATCCTTTGTATATAATGTACAGTGCCTCAGCAAGGCCAGCTGAATGTGTTGTAGATAAGTGCTTCTTTTCAATGCTCTGAGCCTGCATCCTATAACATGCCCGTGAATAATCTAATTCACTAGTACACAACTCTCAGGAGTATATGTTTTCAACAGAGTGAGTAGTACAGGCACAACTAGCTACAGACCTTGCTACCCATATGAATAAACAGAAAAGATACTTGATTCTGGTAATAGTATGTTTTAAATCACTTGGATTCTAGAAAATGCTTATTTCTGAAGCTTTACTTAATTTATTTATCCAACAATTATATATTAAGTTTACTGTTTGTATTCCCTGCTTTTTAGTTTGGGGAATTAATAGAGTATTAAAGAAGTGAAGTAAGTTCTATGTTCTTAGTTGGAAGACTTGTATATAAGTAAACAAATTATACAACAATGTCAAAAAAAAACCCATAAATGCTTTGTAGATGGTAAAATAGGGTTGCTTGAGGCCCCATGAAAAGGAGAGCTACTTAGATTGAGTGGCCAAGGAAGGCTTTTTGAGTAGTGGCAGTTGCTTAAGAGCTAATGATAAGAAAATACAAACTATCAGATGAAACATTTTCATCTGCTGCCACCACCGCGTCTCTCCATCTCAGAAGCTCTGTCCTCCTCCTTGTTGTTATTGATGACCTCTTCCTGTGTCTCTCCCTCCCTTGTCAATTGGATTCCAGCTTCTCTTTTCCACCCAAGGGAATCACACAATTATTTTCTTGCTTTTCTGCAAAATCAGATATTCATTTTCTAATAGTCCATTCTTATTGAGACCTAAGCATAATTGTAATTTTTCTTCTATCCTGAAAAATATTCTGACTCTACATCCCTTTCCTATTACAATCTCAATTATCCACTTCTTTTTATTAAAAATTCCTCGAAAAATTTCCTTTCTGTCTCTATAGTCTGTTTGGGAGCCACTCCAATTATGCTTGAACCCTTAGCACTCATTGAAGCAGCTCTTACCAAGGTCACTGATAACCACAATGTTGACAAGGATGCTGCTCATTTATCTAAACCTGACCGATGAGTGGCAGTTAACAGAGTGGATCACCCTCCTTGAAACACCTGTTTCAACCTAAACTAAGGACACCATGCTGTGGAGATTCGTGCCCACCTCACTGCCTGCTCCTTCTCCCATCCTTGGATCGCTTCTTCTCATTTTCTCCTCTCTCCACGTGTTGGGGTTCTCTGTGACTCAGTTCACACTCTTACTCTTCTCCATTTATATTCACCACTTAGGTAATTTCACGGATTCAAATTCCATCACTATATTGGTGACTCCCTAACCTATCTCCCCAGCCTGAAGGCCTAGACTCTTTTATCCAAATGGTTGCCTGATATGTCCAAAGACACGTCTAATAGTATCTCAACTTAGCATATCCCCCAAAATCCCTGCAGCCTTCGAAAATAATTTGTTCCTCTCCTACTAAGTGGAGAATCACCTACCAGATTAAAAAGGGAAACAAGAGATAAAATGGTTTTATGAGAGAAACTGAAGTATTCAGCTTTGGACAACTGTCCCCAGGGTCACTGGCATGCTGGGCAAAATTTCAAGAGGCTATTAGGGCCAGAGTCAAAGACTTAGAGAAATGCTTCTTATTTTCACAACATTACAGCTGTTAGAGATATGATTTTTGTTCTTCTCTTGGCCATCTACCAGTGTGAACTTCAGAATCTAGAAAAGAACAAATTTTTGGGGGGTGTGTATGTGAGTATGTGTTTATATTACATTTTGAAACAACTTCTATCATTTCGGGTGGGCAATATATGATGAATAGGTCCACTCAGCCTACTTATACTATAGCAAGCTTTCAATCATTTAAGAAACATTAAATTACTTAAGAAATATTAGTTGAGCTGCAAATAACCACTAATATTGTGATATATATTGAAAATATCAAATATTATGATGTATTATCTGATATTAAAAGCTACAGTCTCTGAGAAGACTTATAAAGTAAATAGTGTTATAAATGGAATTTACAGTAGTAGGTATTTACCAAATGTGATTTGAAATGAATAAGTTTTAGCTCTAAATACTGATAATAATATAATACAAGGCTATAGTTTTATATTGCTTGAAGGATGTGAAATTTGCTATCGTAAGTCAGTTTAACTAAAACGTCTCCTAAAATAATTCGACAGTGACAAAAACTGATATGCCAAATTTAGATATTCTCTTGGTTCATTATAAAAATTAAATTTTTTTTATTGGTTAGGTTGATGTTGAATATGATTTCAATTTGGAAAATGTCAGGGGAAAACTCAGAAAATAAAACTTGTTAGGTATATATCCCATGTAATTCTAGTTACAGAACTGCTTTGTATTCTATTTATATTTAATACAAAACAAAACAATGAACATTAACACTTTTCTGCATGAAAAGATTTAAGGTAAATAAATAAATGCGAACCGTATACATAGGTGAGCTTACTTATTTTAATCATAATTTTTAAAGGAAAGAGTCAATTAGAGTGCATCGAGTTTAGAGAAACGAAAACATTTGGATACCACATTTGTGTGTTTATTTAAACGCTTCAAGCTCCCCAAGTTTATGAGCCCAAGACAAACACAATTAAAGTCATTGGAAAAAAACACGGAGCTATTTTGAGATGAACTTTTAATAAGTCAAAGTTTTATACATTTAGGGAACAGCTGATAGAGACGTGTGGTTTTAAGAGGATGAAAATGGGGAAGGAGGAAATGTGAGGCTAGAAAAGTTTGTGACCACTGACCAACATATGCATTACTGCCCCCATGCTCGACACAGGGTTCATGGTTTACATTTACAAAGACTAAGCCACTTAGCTAAGTGGAGAATCACCTACTAAATCATGGTGAATTCTTTACTGGTTTTCTGGTGGACTCTTCATTGTGTTTGTTTACTGGGGTCAACATGCCTTCCTTTTCTCACTTTCTGCTACTTGTGGATTTGCAAACAATACTGAACTCTTCTAGAAACCGTTTCCAGAAATGGTTTCTGTTTTCTGAGCCAGTAAAGAGACTTTCAACTTTCTCTTGTGATAAATGTCTTCCTTGGTTCTCCTTAGAGACTTCCCATCTCTGGTGCTCTCCTGACAGCCCTCTTGACATCTGCTTCAAGTCACTGCTTTTCTATCTCAGGAGGGAAGCTTGGAATTTTGATTTGTAAAAGGGTGCTTTTCATTGAAGCCAGGGTTTTTTCACGGCTTTTGTATACAACCTTATCTGTCTCTAGAAATGTGATCTGCATGATAGATGCGAACATATGAGTTGAGTAATCTGTTCCTTCTTCTCTTTGGATCATCAGTTTTCCCCATGTTGACTGGGAAACTTGCAGATATCTATAGAGCTGACACTTCCAGTGGAAAGGAAGTACTGAGTCCCAGGTTGTACCTGGCTGGAAGCCTGTAGTGGGCCAAACATTATGATTGATGTTGGAAATGCATCACATAAGAGAAAAACATTCTCCTCTAAGGGTTATGCTTTTATTGAATTGCCATTTGCTTCCTGCTGTCCCTATCCCACCTCTGTCTAAAGCTCTATTTCTGAAATAGTGTCCTTCCTCTCATTTGTCTCAGAGAGCCGTAGTCAAACATCATGAAAAAGCATTGGAAACTAAAGATGCCTTTAAACTGAGAGGACTACTCAGCAGGGATCCACGATTTCAAATCTCTGCCAGGAAGTGGCTTCAGACACTTGGAGCCTGAAGATGGAAAATCCTAACCCTTGGTTTTGCTTCAGGTTCCAGCAAGTAGGAACAGAGTTCCCATAAAATGAAGCTAAGGTCACTGGCAGAGTGCAATGGGTTAAACTGACATGACCGGAATTGGACAGTGAGCACTGCTGGCCCCATCTCGGAAAGGAGGTAATTAGCAAGTCCTGTTCCAAGTCTCTCTTTCGTCCTTGCGACTTTATGTTCTTAATTGTAAATTATCATTCCTCCTCTCATTTTCCATTGTGTGTGTGTGTGTGTGTGTGTGTGTGTGTGTGTGTGTGTGTGTGTGTGTCAGTGAAGCAATTCAAAGAGAAGTGCTGGGACTGAGCTCCTACTGTAAAAACAAAAAAACAGTGCTCAGTGCCTGCAAGGGCCCAGTCATGCCGGGCACTGGAGCTGGTGACATTATGGAGCTTGTTAACTCCAAATCTTCGTTTTACATTTTTTTGTGATACGTTTTACAAAAACCCACCCCAGGGAGAGAAGGGCCAGTTGCCTCTTTATTACACTGTGGAAGAGGCACATTAGCGTTCCAGTCTATATATTATGAAATTAAGTGGATACCCTTGGGGTTAATTCCTTGTTGTAATTGTAATGAAAAGAAACAATTTCTAACCCTCCATTTAAGATCTATAACTATTAAAATCCACTAGTCTTAGTGACTCCTGGGGCCAGTGGAGTGCTTCAGTGTATATGAAAAGGGCACTCCTACAGTGTCCAATATCAGTAATTTAAAAAATAACCACCTCCAAGTGGGAAAACTAACAAATGAGTTTTCCATTTAGCCCTTCCCTGCTGTTTACCCATGGTGTGTTATATTCATCAGCTGTGTGAATTTGTATGCGTATTAAAATTTCGTGCCTGGGTTCTAGGATTTTGATTGGGTAAGAGGAGGGGAAGGGTACAGCGTGATGCTCTTCAGAAAGAAGTTTAGAGTGAATCATTCTAACGGACAAAGTTGAAAGAACTGAGAAAGAGGACCAAGTTAGAGAAAACCAGCATGTTGCCTGCTCCTCTGCCACCTCCAGAGCCTTCTCTGCTTATCTTAGAGTAGTTCTCACATGTGCTTTCAATTGCAAATAAATACATATTGTTGCTCTCTAATATTTAGCCTGCTATAATTCAGTTTATTGTTAGTGGCAAAAAATGTACATTCAGTATATGACATCTGATTTAATTTCTTTATTACAGCTATTAAGGCCATTAAAATACCAAATTTACTAGTGTTTTATCATGTGACATGGTATAAATCACTGGCTGGTACATGCACAAGTAGATGTTGACAATAATTTAAAATAAAAGAAAGGGACGTTTCAATTTATAATAGAGTTCGTGTGTGAAAAAGACTTTGTGAGGCTTCTAAGATTTCTGGTGGGAGTTCTTTTTAATAAATGTATTTGTTCAGTTGTGGTTGATATGATCATAGCTTTTATTTCTCTCCTTTCACGCATCATAATATGAACTGCTTCAGAAGAAAGAAAACGCAGTTGCATGCTTGACAGAAAAAGAGCAAACTAAGAAATAATTGCTGTATTTTTTAAAAAATTCCATTCTATTGCCTCAGGAAATATGATAAAAGGTTCTATTTAGAGGTTTTTGTTTTTTTTTTTAATAATGCGTCATATTATATGTCACAACTTATTGGGAAACAGTTTTATTTTGGGTGAATAGTTCCTGTTAATTCATGCAGCATTGCTCCTGGTGACTTTCTGTGTATGTGTGCATCTCAGAATGCTCATGAAAAGTCACTAATCCTTTGCTATTCTTTTGCCATTTGCACATCTTGGCATTCCCAGATTCAACTCCTATGTAGTCATTTCAGAATGCCAGCAGAGGGCTGGTAATGGCCTATCATGTTTAGGTCACTGGCTTGTATTGAACCAGGCATGTGGTCTAAGTGAAATTAACAGGCCTGTCTCAAGTCAGTTTCTACTTTCCTCCAGTCCACTCAAACAAACCATTTTTCCTGTCTCATTTCTGAGCTTCCCACTCATCCCTAATTGGCCACTTCAGAGAGGAGATTTTGAGACACTCCACCATGAATATGGCGGTAGAGGGAAGAACTGCTTTGCGTTGAACTCTACTTGGGACTATCTAACTCCTAATACGATTTTTAAATTTTGAACTTTTAACTTTTGAAACACTTTTAGACTTACAGAAAATTTGCATGCACTGTACAGGCAGTTTGTGTGCCCTTCATCCAGCTTCCCCCTCATATTAACAGGTTACATAACCATGATACAATAATCAAAACCAGAAAGTTAAAATTGCTATAATACTAGTAAATGAATCGTGGTATATTCAAATTTCTTTAAATCCAAGATTATTCAAATATTGGCAGTTTTTTCCTTAACTTTTTTTCTGTCCCAGGGTTCAGGCCAGGAATTCACATTGCATTTAGTTGCTTTTTCTTCTTATTCTCCTCTAATCTGTGACAGGTCCTCAGCCTTTCCTAGTCTCAGTCTCTCAAACTTGGCTTGCTGATATTTAGTCATCATTGGATTAAGGTTATGCACCTTAAGCAGAAATACCACAGATGTGTTGTGTCCTTCTGTGAATGCTGAGTACGCTGTACATGATGTAGGTAAGTCTTATTATTAGTGATGTTGACCATGATGGCTTGCTTAAGGTAGTGTCTGCTGGGTTTCTCTACCATAAAGCTGCTATTTTCCTGATACAGCAGTTTTAACATTCAAAATTATAAGGCCTTTCCAAGGAGGTATCTGTTTGTGTGTATATTTCAAGAAGGAAAAAGGAAGAGCTGCCCTTCTCTTTAAGTCTTGCGTTTACAAAAGTCTAAACTTATTTATTTAAGCAATCTTCATTTTTCTATCTAGCTGCTATCGAAGGTGCTTGTCTTAGTTCAGGCTGCTATAACAAAGCATAAATTGGGTGGCTTATAAACAACAGTAACTTGGTTCTCACAGTTCTGGAGACTGGAAGTCCAAGAGCAAGGTGCCAGCATAGTCAAGTTCTGATGGGGTCCATTTTCTGGATACAGATTGCCAACTTTTCACTGTATCCTCACATAGTGGGAAGAAGGCGAGAGAGCTCACTGGGTCCCTTTATAAGGGCACAAGTTCCATTCCTGAGCACTCCACCCTTATTACCCAATTTCTTACAAAGGCCCACCTCTTCATACCATCACATGGAGGGTTAGAATTTCAAAATGTGAATGTTGGTTAATCCACTGCAATGTTCAAATAGTTGAAGTAAAATTATCCTTAGTTCTGTCATCCTACAATCATAATTGTAATACTGGAGCATAAGAACAATGTAAGTGTGTGGTCTGGGCTTAGAGGCAAGAAATGTATAAACCTGGGCCAGTGGAATCTATTGACATTAATTGCTGGGCCAAGCAAATGAATGAAAGTTAGGGTACAATTTGAGCTGTATTCCTGAAATTGCTTTTTAATTTCACTAACATTATGGACTGAATGTTTGTCCTCTTGTATTAGTCAAGGTTCTCCAGAGAAACAGAACACATCCCAAACGTATATGTGTGTGCATATATATGTGTATATATATACATATATACATATACATATATATCTTTCTCTCTCTCTCTCTCTCTCTCTCTCTCTCTCTCTCTCTCTCTCTCTCTCTCTGACTGAGTTATACTATGGGCTTTCTCAGGCCTTGCAATTCAGACTGAATTATACTATGGGCTTTCCAGCTTGCGGACAACCAGTGGAACCACTTCGTCTCTGTAATCAGTTATGTGAGCTAATTTCCTAGAGAGGTAGATTATGGGAATTAGCTCACATGATTGGTTACAGAGGCTAAGTGGTTCCATTGGTTGTCTGCAAGCTGGAAAGCCCATAGTATAATTCAGTCTCAGTTGCAAGGCCTGAGAATCAGGGCAGACAAGGTTGTCAGTCCCAGACTTTGTCTGAAAGCCTGAGACCTGGGGTGGAAGGGTGCTGGTGTAATTCCTAGAGTCTGAAGGCTCAATAACCAGGATCTTCAATGTCCGAGAACAGGAGACAGTGGATATTTCAGTTCAAGAAGAGAACAAATTTTCCTTTTTTCTATCTCAATAGATTGGATGATGCCCTCTAACACTGGTGAGGCCAGATCTTCTTCACTTAGTCTACAGAGTCAAATGCTAATCTCTTCTGGATACCTCCTCACACGCATAGCCAGAAATATATCAGCACCCTCTCACTCTCTTTCTGCCATGTGAGAATACAATGAGAAGTCAGCCTTTTACAACACAGAAGAGGGTTTTCACAAGAACCTCTTGTGAGGGTACGTTGGTACACTGATTTTGGACTTGCAGCCTCCCTAACTTCCAGCCTCCAGAGAGAAATATATTTCTGTTATTTGTAAGCCACCCAGTCTATGGTACTTTGTTATAGCGGACTGAACTAAGGCAACTACTTTGTGTAATTTACAAAACATGTTTCTATCTGTACCACTGTACTGTGATCCCCAGGAGGTTGGGAATTGTGTGTCATCTCTCTTTGAACCTGCCATATGTGGCAGAATACCTGCCATGTTACGTGATTAGTATGTGTTTATTAAATAGAAGAATACATGCTCAGTAGGGAGAAGGCAGAAATTAAAAGGGACCAGCATGTAGCCAAAGAAACTCATGACTAGACTAAGACAGCCACAGGGATCTATAATCATGATATGTGTCACCATGGAGTGTATCTTGTATCTTGTACACTTGTTGTGGGAAAAGACCATGTGCACCCTGTTTACTGTTTTATTCATAGTTCCTAAAACAGTTACATGGAACATTTTAGGCAACTAATGGACATTGGCTGTATTAGTTTTCTATTGGTACCATACAAATTACCAAAAATTTAGTGTTTTAAAATGATATTTCTTATCCTACAGTGATGTGGGTTAGAAGTTTGACACAGAGATCTCATGGAGCTAAAATCAAGGTGTTGGCAGAGTTGTATTCCTTTATGGAGGCTCATTGAGGTTATGGGCAGAATTCAGTCCCTTGTGACTCTAAGAATGAGGTTCTTATTTCCTTTCTGGCTCTCAGTTGAGGGCTGTTTCCAGTTTCTGAATGCTTCATCCATCCCTTGGCTCATAGTTTCTTCCTCCATCTTCAAAACCAGCAATGACGTGTTGAGTAGGAAATTCTCCTCCCTCTTCTTTTGTTGTTACATCTCTCTGACCCTTCTACCTTTCTTTTCCACTTATAGGGTTCATGTAATTACATCTGACTCAGCAAGACAATCCAGAATTATCTTTATATTTTAAGGTCTGTGTGGTAAGCAGAATAATTATTCCTCAAAGATGTCCATCCATCTCTTAATGCCTGGAATCTGTGAATATGTTAAATCATATAGCAAAGGAGAATTAAGTTAGAAGAAGAAATCAGATTGTTAATTTGCTGTGTTTAAAACGGTAAGAGCAGCCTGGATTATCCAGGTGGGTCTTTAATCACAAGGGTCTTAAATGTGAAAGAGGCAGTCAGAAGAGTCAGTGTCAGGGTAATGGGCTGTCAGACGCTCCACCAGCCGCTGTCAGTTTTGAAGAAGAAAGAAAGCCAAGAGCTAAGGACTGCAGTTAGCCTCTACAATCTGAAGAAAGCAAGAAAATGGATCTACCCTAGAGCAGCCAGGAAGGAATTCAGCCCTGCTAACACCCAGGAGACCCATTTTGGACTTTGGACCTCGAGAACTACAAGATAATAAGCTGTGCTGTTTTAAGACACTAAGATTGTGGTGATTTGCTATACCAGCAGTAGAAACCAATGCAGTCCATAACCCTTTTTCCATCTGCAAGTTTCTTTTTACCATGGGACATAGCATAGTGGGACAGTGGGGGGTGTTATTATTTAGCTTACCACAGTAGAAGAGGGACTAAATGAGATTAACATTGTTAGTAGAAGAAGAGTAATAGGAACAACACAGGAGGCAGTGATCTCTTTCTACAGTATCTTGAAGGCTACATGCTACATTCTTGTGCTTGTGCTTTACATATTATAGATTAGGTTGATTTCATTCTGTTTTTCAGATGTGGAAACTGAGAATCAGAGGGCTTAAGTAATTTGCATAGTTGATAAATGGCAGTTAGTATTTTATTCTTTGATTTTCAAACCAATTTCCTTCACCACCACCCCCCACCCTTTAAAAAATTTTGATTTAATACTTGTGGCAAAGAAAACAAATTGAATGGTAAAAATTTCCTCTGGCCCAATTCCCTTTCTGCTTTTCTGTTAAACACTAGCCTTTGAAGTCTTGGAATGGCGAATCAGAACTAAAAGGTAAAAACAGCCAAGAATAGATTAAATAGACCATAAACTGAGAAAGTAAAGATACATTGAGACACTTATTAATATTTTAAAATGAGAAAATAAATCTGAGAGCAATAGAATCACCGAATTTTCTTTCTTGGAGCTGTAAAGTTTTCGACAGTTATGTTTACCTCTTCAAATTACACAGGTGGCCTTAGAACCGGTTTGGATTTAGAACTGAATTAGTAAAAGAGGCTAATTATGAAATGAGTATTACTGCAATTGATTATCACTGGGCCAAGGGTAGAGAAAAATTCTGAGAGATCATAAATTCAGAGAAATTATGACCACATTAAGAACCTGCTCAAATTGTTATAGAAACTCTTAGAAATGCCCTCAAATGAGGTTACAACCACAGGATCACAGAATTGTTACAACTGAAGTTACATTTATTAGGTTGAGTCAAGATTTTCTTGCTTTTGGACTAGACCACTGAGAAATCATGACTTCCCTCAGACTTTCCTGTTTCTGCTGGGTTATGTATTCTTTGTTACTGTGGTGCTGTTGACATCCTCAGGGCCAGCAATCAGTGAAATCCATCCAACCACTGAACAAAGATCCTTCCAAGAGCAGCTAACAGATTATGTGTCACATCATTCCTGCCTCTGATATTCTGCCAGATCCACTGTATAGAAACCTGTAGATATCTGAAGGCTGCCTTTCCTTTGTGATCCCCTTATTCGGGGTGTAATATTTCTGATGTGTACTTCCACTATTGGAAATTGTCTCAGCTTCCAAATATTAGGGCTGAAAAGTTATTTGATTTTTCCAACTACTTCTTGTTCCTCAGTGCTCCTTTACAAAAAAATCATTAGAACTTCTTAAATGAAACTTTTGATAAATGTACTTTTGTACTGAAGTTAAACCACTGACATATATTTTAGATTAATCCTCTCACCTCCTATACCCACTTTTCAGGTATAGATGTTTGATATAGAAGGATATTATTGCTTCTGGGGTTTGAAAGGTTGATTAAGTCCATTTCAGGATTTCTTTATCCTGATTAAAGAGTCCGGGAGAATGAGAACTTATATTCAGACTTTGTGACTAGTGATAATGTTGAACAGTATTGGGAATAACACATGTTAATCCAAACAGAATTACAGGTGATGCTTGAACAACATGGGGGTTAAGGGTGCTCACGCCTGTGTAGTCCAAAGTTCACATGTAATTTTTGAATCCCCCAAAACTTAACTACTAAGAGCTACTATTGACTAGAAGCCTTACCAATAACATAAGTTGTCAAATAACACATGTTTTATCTGTTACATGTATTATATACTACGTTCTTACAATAAGGTAAGCTAGAGAAAAGACAACATTGTTATTAAAATTATAAGGAAGAGAAAATACATTTACCATTTATTAAGTGGGAGTGGATCATTATAAAGGTCTTCATCCTTGTCATCTTCATGTTGAGTAGACTGAGTAGGAGGAGAGAGAGGGGCAATTGGTCTTGTTCTTTCATGGATGACAGAGGAAGAAGAGGTGGAGAAGGTGGAGGGGGAGGCAAGAGAGACAGGCACACTCTGTGTAAGTTTA
>NW_016807417.1:1152632-1166320 GCF_001698545.2 Rhinopithecus bieti | reverse complement strand
AGAGACAGGGTTTCACTGTGTTAGCCAGGATGGTCTCAATCTCCTGACCTTGTGATCCGCCCACCTTGGGCTCCCAAAGTGCTGGGATTACAGGCGTGAGCCACCGCGCCCAGCCTAACAGTTCTAACCCGTATTATTCAAGGGTCAACTATACTCTTTCTGATACTTCTTGAGTGGTTTAATTCTTCTTGATGGCCATCAACTTTTCTCGGAAATAGTACTGTCTAAGTAACTCTGGATTTATAGACAATTAAAAAGAATAAGAAGCTCAGAAATGAAGATTATTGGCTAAGTACAGATCGAGAAATGTAGGACTTATTCCAATTTATGTTATAATCTCTGGAGGAGTTTATAAATTAGGACATATCTTCTGGACTTATCTCTGAACACAGCTTGTTTGACCTTTAAACTGGCCACTTCATTCAATAAAACCAAGCGTTTGATGGTTGTTTTTCTAGATTGATTGGCCAACTTAGTGAAACAAGATTTTGTCCATTGTACATGCAGACACTGTCCACTAAATCCATGAGATGGGGAGTTTTGTCCATTGTACATGCAGACACTGTCCACTAAATCCATGAGATGGGGAGAGCCGTACCCTTTTTTGAAGCAAAGTATCTGTATTAGTGTTCTCCAAAGAAACAAAACCAATAGGAGATATATAAAAAGAGATTTAAGGTAAGAATTGGCTTACGTGATTACAGAAGTTGACAAGTCTCAAAGTCTGCAGGATAAGTCAGCAAGCTGGAGACTGGGGAGAGCCAATGGTTTAGTTCCAGTCTTAATCTGAAGGCCTGAGAACCAGGAGAGCTGATGGTGTAGTTCTAGTCTGGTGAATGGCAGACTCAAGACTCAGGTAGAGCTAATGTTTTTGTTTGAACCCAGAGGCAAGAAAAAAAACCAGTGTCCCAGTTTAAAGGCAATTAGGCAGGAAGAATTCTCTGTTAATTGGGGGAACTCCAGGCTTTCTGTTTTATTCAGGCTATCAACTGATTGGATGAGGCCCACCCACATTATGGATGGCAATCTGCTTTACCCAGTCTACTAATATAAAGCTTAATTTCATCCAAAAAAAAACTCTCACAGAAACACCCAGAATAGTGTTTGATCAACTATCTGGGTATCCAGTGGCTCAGTCAAGTTGACACATAAAATTAGTCATCAGTTTTCAAAAGTGTAGAGTATTTTAAAGTGCTTTTAAAAATATCACATTTTACCAACTCTAAACTCAACCCCAGTCATCTGTCTGGGGTACTTTTATTATTATTATTTTTAAACATAAGAAAGTGTGCGTGACAGGGTTCAGATCATACCAATAGTTGAAGAGACAATGAAGGTCAAGATATTTGCTTCCTTGATCTACATGAATCTCAAAGACTAACACAAGTATTGATCTGTGTTATGAAAATTTCAGAGAGGTGTGGAAATCTATAGCCTATGATATTTTCTCATTGATAATTCCTTCTCAGGGTGGCCCTGTGCTCTTGATATGCCATGTTTGTGCTGTAGCTCTCTCTGCTGCGTGGAAGTCTTCTTGTGCCAGCCTGTGATGGCTGCCCTCAGCATATTTTCCGCAGTCATGACCTCTCCTTGTGACTCTATCAGCTCATGTGGCTGCTGCTTTGTCATTCTGTTGGCATCTGAGAAGAGGACATCACAGATCCTTTCCCTAAATGCTGCAGAAATGATGATTAGAGGGAGAAATGTCAGTGAGTCACTGTGGAAAATGATTTTTTCTGTAAGTAATAAGGAGAAGTGTGTTGCTGAAGATTATAAACCCCACCATAGCATCAAAAACCTGACTATTTAAAGTATACATGGCAGTTTTCAAAAGAAGAGATGAGCTCAGTGGGATTCCTGGTTGTTATGCATTCAATCTTAAATGGATTTGGGGGGAGAAAAAATACCATTTGGTTATTTTAAAGAGTTTAAGGTGCTAAGAAAAAGAAATGTTATTTATAAATACTCAAACTTTTGAATATTCTGCCTACATTTTCTACATTTTGCTTCTATTACTCTTGTTGATCAGCTTGTTTTCTCCCTTAGAAAACTTTCTTAGTGATTTTTTTAAAGCCTTAAATACCAGATTGCCACAATCCTACCACCAAAACACAATTAACTTATTGTTATAATCCTATCTAAAATGTATTTTATTATGTATAATTCTATATAGCTGTAATTAAAACTCATATCATTTTAAGATATCAGTTGTTAATATTTGGCTCCATTGAAAGGAAGTTTTTCTTCTTCTACCTTTGGAAAAGGTATATTTTAAACTACACATATTATATATAAGAAATATATAATGTATGTAAAATATATTATATGATATATAATATATGCATTTTAAAATATACTCTTGTGGAAAATAAGTTAGATGCCATGGTAACTTTTGATTCAGTCTTTAGGAGGGGTGATTTTAATTAAACATGAAGTCTTTCAGAATAGTCTTTTAGTAAGTAATATGGCAAACTGCAGTTTGCATGACAATGATTGAACTCCCCAGGCCCAGTGATGTTTGTGTGCTTAGTGAATGCCTCTAACTTGGCAAATATATTTTAAATAAAACAAATTTTGATTTTGGAACTTGGTGTCAGAAGACATCATTGAAGGTGGAAACATATGGCCATGACCGGAGTCTGGTTCAGGGCTCTGAAGTTTTAAAATCCTAATGCTTCCTGCAGAAATGGAGCTCTGAGAAGGGAAATGAAAGAATTGTCCTTTCTTAATACCCCAGTGTACTGCACTATCAAGTGCATTATGGTGGTTTTATACATTCTCAAGAAGGTCATTAGTCTATTTCTCTACAACAATTTTTATGTTTTTTAATGTACATCAATGTGGAAGGAATATCTAACTAACCTATTCATAAGGATCATAAAAGATTATTTTTCCTCTTAAAATTGTGTTATAAAAAATGAGTCTTCACATAGCTTTATTGCTGATGTGTTTTCAAGATTTTTTCTTTTTGTGAAAAATATATTTTCTTTTAAAAATATTAGCCATTTTACTTGTCTTTTCTCATTAATGAAAAGAAAGCCATTGTTAAAGGTCAGTTGTGAAGACAGCAAACTCCCAAATTATCTCCAGACATGATGAATTTAACTCTAAAGCTACCTACAAAATCCAGTACCAACTACAACAGAAAGATGACTATTCACAACTGAAGACGACTTTCTATAGCTATAATCTAAGATAATTATTAAAAAGGTTTAAAAATTCTAAACTGGCAGTAAACCAATCGTGTAAAAGACTTCTCATTATTCCCTTGCTAGGTCTGCCTAAAATGCTTATTTTAATCCCCTAATATAAGCACTTTGTATCCCCTAAGGAATTAAATTTATGCTGNTAAAGAGTTTAAGGTGCTAAGAAAAAGAAATGTTATTTATAAATACTCAAACTTTTGAATATTCTGCCTACATTTTCTACATTTTGCTTCTATTACTCTTGTTGATCAGCTTGTTTTCTCCCTTAGAAAACTTTCTTAGTGATTTTTTTAAAGCCTTAAATACCAGATTGCCACAATCCTACCACCAAAACACAATTAACTTATTGTTATAATCCTATCTAAAATGTATTTTTATTATGTATAATTCTATATAGCTGTAATTAAAAACTCATATCATTTTAAGATATCAGTTGTTAATATTTGGCTCCATTGAAAGGAAGTTTTTCTTCTTCTACCTTTGGAAAAGGTATATTTTAAACTACACATATTATATATAAGAAATATATAATGTATGTAAAATATATTATATGATATATAATATATGCATTTTAAAATATACTCTTGTGGAAAATAAGTTAGATGCCATGGTAACTTTTGATTCAGTCTTTAGGAGGGGTGATTTTAATTAAACATGAAGTCTTTCAGAATAGTCTTTTAGTAAGTAATATGGCAAACTGCAGTTTGCATGACAATGATTGAACTCCCCAGGCCCAGTGATGTTTGTGTGCTTAGTGAATGCCTCTAACTGGCAAATATATTTTAAATAAAACAAATTTTGATTTTGGAACTTGGTGTCAGAAGACATCATTGAAGGTGGAAACATATGGCCATGACCGGAGTCTGGTTCAGGGCTCTGAAGTTTTAAAATCCTAATGCTTCCTGCAGAAATGGAGCTCTGAGAAGGGAAATGAAAGAATTGTCCTTTCTTAATACCCCAGTGTACTGCACTATCAAGTGCATTATGGTGGTTTTATACATTCTCAAGAAGGTCATTAGTCTATTTCTCTACAACAATTTTATGTTTTTTAATGTACATCAATGTGGAAGGAATATCTAACTAACCTATTCATAAGGATCATAAAAGATTATTTTCCTCTTAAAATTGTGTTATAAAAAATGAGTCTTCACATAGCTTTATTGCTGATGTGTTTTCAAGATTTTTTCTTTTGTGAAAATATATTTTCTTTTAAAATATTAGCCATTTTACTTGTCTTTTCTCATTAATGAAAAGAAAGCCATTGTTAAAGGTCAGTTGTGAAGACAGCAAACTCCCAAATTATCTCCAGACATGATGAATTTAACTCTAAAGCTACCTACAAAATCCAGTACCAACTACAACAGAAAGATGACTATTCACAACTGAAGACGACTTTCTATAGCTATAATCTAAGATAATTATTAAAAGGTTTAAAATTCTAAACTGGCAGTAAACCAATCGTGTAAAAGACTTCTCATTATTCCCTTGCTAGGTCTGCCTAAAATGCTTATTTTAATCCCCTAATATAAGCACTTTGTATCCCCTAAGGAATTAAATTTATGCTGTGATTTTTTTGTGACTTGCTTTGCTACCCATTGATAACATGTACAGATATGTATCTGCTAGGAGGTTATACTGTAGTAACAAACAATCTCTAATTCTCATTTGTTAAATACATCAAAGTTTATTTCTCTTCCAATGCAGGGCAGCATAGAGCTCTGCTCATTGTAGTTACTCAAAGACCCAGACTAGAAAGGTTAGATCTCAACCATGTGGCAGGAAGAAGGGAATGTGGTGAATTTGGCACTAGCTATTAAATCTTGCGGTTGAAAGGGATGCATTTTACTTCCCCTCACATTTCACTGGACAGAGCAAGTAATAAGGTTATGCCTAAATTTGAAAGGGTCAGGAAAATAAGAAATATAGTGAATGATCTTAATGACTGTGATAACATAATATCTATATATGCATGTGCGTGTGTGAGCATGAATCTATGATGGAAAGCAAGCTGGCTCAGGTAAGATAGAGCTAGGATTATGATGGAAGGAAACTGCCGACAAACTCCATGGGTTGTAGAGATTAAATATTTTTAAACAATTTTCAATTTACAGAAAAATATGAGGATATTACAGAGTTTCTGTATACTCTATATTTAATTTCCTATTATTACACTTATGTTAGTATAGCAACTAATAATCAAATACTGAAACCCTATTTTTAACTAAAGTCCATACTTTATTCAGATTTCCTTAGTTTTTACATAATGTTCTTTTTCTGTTCCAGGATCCCATATTGCATTTAGTAGCTATGTCTCCTTAGGCCCCTCTTGACTATGAGAGCTTCTCACAATTTGCTTGTTTTTGATGACCTTGACAGTTTTAAGGAACACTGGTCAGGCTTTCATGGAATGTCCTTCAAATGGATTTTGTCTGATGATGTTCTCAAGCCTAGACTGGAGTTATGGGTTTTGGGAAAGGTGATCACAGAGGTAAAGTTCCATTTTCGTTATTATAGCATCAAGGAAAATAATATCAACATGATTTGTCACTATTGTTATTGACCTCGATGACCTAGCTGAGGTAGTGTTTCTCGTTTCTACACTGTGACCTTTCTCTTTTTTCTGTCTTTTCATATTGTACCTTTGAAAAGAGTTACACTGAGCTGCCCAGCCTTACGGAGTGGAGAGTTATGCTCTATTTCCTTGATTGGTATGTATCTACATTATCTACGTAAATTATTTGGAATTCTGCATGAAAGATTTGTCTTCTTCTATGTATTTGTTTATTTCTTAGTTATTCAACATTTATTTATAGTAATATGGACTCCTGTATATTTATTTTATGCTTTGGGTTATAATCCAATGCTACTTAATTTTTGTTTTCTCAAATAGTTCCACCTTCAGCCACTGGGAGCTCCTGTGTCTACATAAGATACCCCATCAGCATTTATTTTATTTATTTAGCATTTTCTTACTTTCTGCTGCAGTTGCAGAGATCATACCTCTAAAAGTTGAGTTCACAGCCCGAATGAGCCATCTGTTAAAATAATTTCAGTAATTTCATATATGTTCCTTTTCACTTTGTTGCCTGGTCTTTGTTAAGAAATGTAAGGTGTCAAAACTCCTGTCAGATAAATTGATCCATTAAAACTGGCACTGACTTGAAGTGCAATGAACAACAAAATTTCTTTTTCTCCAAGAGATTACAGAGTCCAAAAGGAAAAAAATGTGCCAAGGGCTAGGTTGGCTAAACCAGTTGTTTCTGCCCTAGAGAGACTATCTTCTTTCTAGCTGTAGTAGCTGTAGGAATAACAACCCAATGGGCTCCTTCACTTTCTAGCATAGCTGCAGTAAAAGGGAATCTAACCTGCATTAAGATATTCAGTGTCCTGATGACTTTTTTAAAATACAGCATTTATTTAAAATTTAGCTTTTGTGTAAGGTACAACAGTTGTGTAATTAAGTAGCTCATTTATAATAGTGGTAATCATTTATATTTTTGCTCTGGAAGGCTAAGGTTTAAAAAAAATCATTCCACCACTTTTGCCCTATGGTACTAGCAGAATGTAATCTCTCACTCTCTCTCTCTTGCTCTCTCTGTTGCAAAGAAAGCAATTGCTACCGTTCATAAATGAAAGGCTTTTTATTAAGTATTCACTTAAATTGTGATTTGGTTTTGTTGCCATAGCATGGACTGTCACTATCGGCTCAGGCCATAAAGCTTTTGGATAACTGGTAGACAGTAATCATCACCAATCTGGGCTACATGTTTTAATTGTCAGTTCAGGCCTAGAGAACTCCGACTTGCTTTCCATCTGCCAGCAGACATCCTTAGGCATGGGAATATCACTGCTATTGGAATATGACAGCTTTTTTGTGCAAAAATATTAGAAGTAAACGAAAGGGACATGAGATAAAGTGACTTTTATTTTAACTGGGATAAAGGACATTGGATGGAAACATGATGAATGGTCAAAAACAGTTGGATTCCTTGTTTACAGGCAAAGTAGTTCAGAACTACTTCACACTGGAGAGTACTCTTGGAATTGGGTGAGACGGGACATGGGCCAAGAATAGACTCTCAGGCCTGCAAGTGAACATTTCTAGAAAGATTTATTCTTCCATGTGTGCTGTAGAAAAGCGAAGGGAATGTGGCAGAACATGTGATATCAGTTGGTTTCTTCCAAAACTGAATCCCACATCATTAAGGGCTAGCCTTGAAAATGAAACAGCACTTTAAATTGGCTGCTAAGTTGTGCTTGTAACTAGCACAGAGAACAAAGATTTTGGGCAAACGTGTTCTTGGTGGCCTATGCTACCTTGTAAGAGGGTTGGTGTTTTCTACACTGTATAAAAATTCTCTGTGACCACCTGTGTTGTATGCCATTCCCAATCCCCTCAGCACCAGGAACACTTTAGCTGCTACAAAAGACCTCTTTACTACCCCTGGAATTCAAAAGACTTGAAAGGCCTACAGGAGGCACTGTAGAGAGAGAATTTGCAGTTAGAATTAAATACCTTTTAGTTGAGGAGAACCAGTTTCACACTGGTCTCTGAACTTGGAAATCTTAGCATTTTTTTCCCCTGGGAGATGGGGTGTTGAAATCAGATTGCTGAAGCTGTGTTACATGAATGAGAGCTTAAAAAAAGATTAAAGAAGTTTAAGGCAAAGTTCAGATATATCTTTACTATCTTCCCCAGCACATTGACACAAAGGATTAAATACAGTTTAGCAGAAAAATGGGAAAATGATTTTAATAGAATATGGTCAGAATTTGGAATCTCAGGGATTGTTATCTATATTTCTGGAAGTAGCATATTCTCCATAAAATTGAGAAGTCATTGAAGTTATATTCTTCTGTAATGACATTCAGAAAAATCCCTATTTATTTTGACCTGAGAGAAGGAGCTGGAAAAAAAAAAATGTCTCCTAGTAACCAATATTTTATTTCATTTTCTTCCTGACTCACGTTGATACCTGATTTATTGTTACATCTGCCAGTAGCTGAGGTTGTTAAATATCCCAAACTGTGCTTGAACTCTCTTTACAATCAACACAAACTTTATATAAAATAAGTATTTCTCACTGATATTAGTACAACTGGGCTAGGAAAAAAACTACTAGAAGGGAAAATGTTTAATACCTTATATATGTACAATCAAGGATTTAAATGAGTTTGCTTTCTTGGCACTTCCTTTTCGAAATTAAATTAAGACTGAGATGACACTTTAAGACATTGTACTTTGACAGTACTTGGTAGAGGGAAAAAAGGTCCCACAAGCACCTAACTTGAAGAGCCCCATGAGATTCTGAGAAATATGCTTTTTGAATGCTTCAACTTACTAGTATCTTTTTGGTACTCAATTAGCATAATTTGACACAATTATAGGTATAAACATTTTATAGGCACTTGGTAGCAAGAGTGTTAAAAAGTGTTGATCTCCATTCGCTTCTATTGGCAACATTCACCTAGTTCTACCATGACACTTGAATGAGCACTGAAATATGCTCCATACTATTAATAAAATTCAAAGCATATTTCATCTTGACACCATATCACAAGTTTGACACTGTGGTTCCTCTCTGAGGAATTTTGAGTCATGGAGACATCCCCTTGCTACATCCTCATCTCAACTAGATGATAATTTGATTCAGACTATTTCAATACATGCCAATATGTATATCTTCCCTGCAAAATGAAGTCACACCCACAGAGAAAAAAAGATAGAACTAGCAGGTCAACATCATTTTTGTGAAGCAGTACCTCAGTGGTTTCGAAAAAATACTTAAGTATGACTTTTACCAATTCTCTTTTTTATCGTGCTTCATCAACAGGACCTTCAAGAATATGAAATTGAGTGAAAGAAAGAAATGATGACTTTTAACTGTCTGGATGAGGTTCTATTTTTAATGAAATGCTTTTCAAAATTTCAACAATAAAGGAGGTGGTTTAAACAGCTGTAAACCTTTTCCAAATCCCACAGCAGTGAAATTTATGGATATCAACAACTTCACACAAGTGTTTTGGTTTGATTTGTTTTCTAAATAGCTAGACCTTTTGTATGTGTACTATCTAAAATATTTGAAAAGAAAATTAAGAAGTGTGGGAGAGAGAAACTCAAACATTAGAAAAAAAGACAGAAATGGTGAGATGTGACATTTCTTCAGTGATATTTTCCCTCATTGTTAACCATTACTTTCAGCTTTCTCAGAATTGAGATGATGTCCATTTGGTTTGGTGCTATTTTACCAGTTCTGATTAAACTTTATGCCCAATAAAAATAATCTGATTCATCTTAATTCTACTGAAAATGGAAAATAAGCCCCATCTCAGTTAACAGTAATTTTTTGGGAGTCAACGTAATTAACCATACTAGTCATTTTATTTTCAGTGGTAGTTTTGATTAGAAATTGATTTTAGAGATGTATTTTCTTAATTCTCCCATGTACAATCATTTTGCCTAGTCTAAGGTTTTTTTTTCTTGATTTTAAATATATATCACTCAATCTGATACTTGTAATAATAGTATTATGATAGAGATTTTTAAAATTTAATATCTCTAAAAGTAAGAATGGTGAAATAATGTGAATAATATTCACTTATATCTGTATACTTTTATACAATTTTTGACATATTTTGATGTGTTATTTCAGTTGATATTCACAATAACCCTTATAAGTAGGGAAAACAGGTCTCAGAGTAAATTAAACTATTTTTTAATAATTAGGAACCAAATACTCTTGTAATTCTGATCACATTATTGAATTGTATCACACATTTATGTATACCTTCTAAGGTTGGCACAATTATTCTCCCCATTTTATGGAGGAAAAATCTGAGGCTTCTAGTAGTTGGGTAATTTGATTAAGATCATGAGTTGGTGTCAGAGTTTGAATTTGAACTCAATTCTCTTTGCTTCCAGAGTTCAAGTTTTCAACCTTTAACCTGTGTTGTTTGAAAGCAGTTCATCCCACTCTCATTTTTTAGATAAACTAAGTCTCAGAGGAGCTAAGTGTTTGGAACCAAATTTCCCAGTCATTTAAAAGTAAAACAAAGGGCCTGGGCTTGATGTTAGCAATCCTATAGTACCGAATTTCTGTGGCTACATTGTTCTCTCAATTGTGCAATTCTATATATGGATCACTGCATAGGTGAAGTAGTTACTTAACTCAAATGCATTTGATAATTAATTACCTGTGTTTCATGAATGAGATGTTTCAGAGCTGACGCTAGTACAGATTTATTCTCTAGCTCAGATGGGATTTAAGCTTGCAGTGATCACTAAGTTGTATGGATCAAATCATACTTTCTAAATGCCATTCCCCCTTGATGTGCTGTCCCTTTACCTACACTGATCAATGGGCTTCTGGTTATAAAGATAGGATTGGAAGTGGTTTCTTTGATTTCCCTTGATGATTTCAAAGGCATGAAAGGATACCGCCCCTTTTGTGGGCCCCCGGTCTAAGGGTGAGGGGATGGTGCACATTGTGATAGCCAGCCAAGGCCAATCCTGACCTTTCTTTGCTGTTCCTTGAATGAGATTTTGAAACAGAAAGAGACAAAGAGGGAAGGACACACTGTAGAACAATATAGCTTTTAACATTTATGTCACACTTCAGGAAGATCACAGGGGAGCTAAAGCTGAGGGAGGAATGGCGACAGTGATCCTTTCAGAGTGAAAGGTGACAAAAGTGGAGAATACAGAAGGGAAGACTGCAAGATGGGATGAGATGCCAACAAGATTATATAGTTCAGTGAGGTCCTCCAAACGATTTGTTCCCCATTTCCATGTTTTCTTGGAAGAAAGTAAATGACAGCACAGAACTAGCTTTGGGGCATTAGTTGCTCCACAATGAGCCCATTCTCAAAGGATAATTTTTCAACTGAAAAGTTTATGTCGATGACTTTAAAACAGATGATGGGCCAGAATGACTGACTTAGAGTGCTAGTGATTTTTATTGAATGATTGATTGGAGTCCCTTTTGGAATTCTATTAAGTGCATTGAATTTTTCCCGATGAAAATGAAGACATGCCTATACTCCATTTTTTTAAACATATAATCTTCAACGTACAGGATCCTTGAACTCCTAGTTAAACAATGCTCAGTTTAGACAGTCATACCAGACTTCATAAGGAGAGCAGAGAGAGTGTGAGAACATAGGTAAGTTTGAGATAGGGAGAAAGATTAAATGTGAGACATGAACAAAGTACTCAATACGATTGGTGAAATAGAATGGATGATTGAGCTAAGAGAGTTTTTCCTCCAGCTTTCAGCCTCTCTCCCTCTTCATTGTTCCACTACTTAAAGATTCAGTCGCCTTGGTAAAGATGTGTACCCTTCGTCACCCACTTTCTTTTCCTTGCCTTATTCACCTCTGAAGATCGAAACTCTGCTAGGAACTAGCAGTCAGACTGGAAATGCCTCCAAGCCTAATAGCTACGTATGTCAGCCACGGCAATAAAATGGTTACAGCAACCCTATGTTTCTGGGAAATGTGTACTCAGCTTTAACTGAACAGCCCATCTTTTAGGCCAGTGCTTCTGGAACCGTAATGCACATTTGTCTCCCCTGGGGATATTGGTAAAATGAGGATTCTGTTTCTGGAGGTCTAGGGTGAACTGGGGTCTGCGTTGCTAACAAGTTCCCAGGTGATGCTCTGCTGCTGTTGATGGGCCACGCTATGAACAAGGTTATGGTTTTCCTAGGAAGCTAGCACAACAGTCTTCATAATTGTGGGTTAATTTTTTAATATGTGTCAAATATTCTGTTTACTTTCCCCAAAAATGCTAATTTCAAAATGTGATACCAAAAAATAAGATTTTGAAGCAAACAAGGAAGTTGAAAATCATTTTCTAAAATCTGAATTTTCAGAGTATTGAAAAATCAATTCTTTGATCTAATTCAATTGAGACTGACAACATATCCTGTGTCACAGTCTGGGGAGTAAGAGTAATATAGATACCTGTCCCTCTCCCCATGAATGTCAACCAGAAATACCTGGAGGAAGCCTACTCTACTTCCATAACAATGTATCATTTATACACATACACACACATTGTACACATGCAATTGTATGTAAAGGCTAAGTAAATTTTATAAGATGGAAACTCTTTTCTCATACACATTTCAAGAAGTAAAATAAAAACTTGCTGTGTTTCATTGGTTTTATACACATATTGCTTCATATTTTAACATCCCTGAGTTAGGATGTGGCTAAATTCGATGGAGTTTTGCAATTGCTGTTGATGAGATGGCAGCAGTAAGAAGGGTGTCATTGTGTGTACATGTATGAGCTTAGCTGTTATTCTTGGTGGCATGACCGGACAATGGCAGCCTCTTCACATTTCAGCCAAAACCATCAGGACTATCTGAAGAAGAAATATGAGTGCAGAATGGGTGTCAGTAGCTTAAAAGAAAATCATGGGGACAATTTTAAGAAATGCTGCATCATCAATGCTCATGATGGCATAGAGGTTAACGTAGTGTAACATGCTCTCTGTGGCTCTGAGATGAAACATAGCTCAAGAAGGTTGGACTCTACACGTACAAAAGTTTTTAAAAGTATTAGTTCATACATTTTTTGCTTATATTTTCCTTTTAACTTGTGAATAATAGTAATGACAAAAATCCATGTGTAAATGAGACTGAAAGAACTCTTTTACTAAGTATGAAATAAAAGTATTAAGTAGCAAGATAACACCACTGGGAAATCAAAACATAATGCTGGTGCATCTTACAATTAATGGCAGCTTAATTTGATGGCATACTTCATTTTCAAACTTGCATGTTGAGGAAATAAAGTTATCTCAAAAGCAAATCCAAGAAATAACCTTAATTTAGTGTGTGTCTAAATCAACCACGACACATCAGGCCCAAGAAAACAATGGAGAATAGTGAATGTTGCTATAAATTAGAAAATCTAGGTAGTAGATTTGTTTTTGATGCTGAGCATATGTGTGACCTTGAGTAAGTCATTTTAACTCTGTGAGTCTCAGTTTTCTAACTTAGAAAGTTTGTCTTAGATAATCTCCAACACACCTTCAAGCTCTTGGTTTACATACATTAAAAAAATGTAATGGATAAAAGGTTAATCTTACCCACTATCCATTGTTTTATTCCCTTTACTATAGTGAATTTTTTCCTGATGAGAAACTGATTTTACTTACATTTTAGCTTGTACTGAGCCAGGGTTCATTTAGCTAAAATCTGTTCAGCTCCTAGTCAAATATGGAGAACAACTGGTCAGTCTCTTCCTAGCAATTCTGTAGATTCTTGGAAATCTGTAATGTATAGCTTTCATGGCTTTCTCTTTTCTAGAGAAAATAAACCTATTTTTCTAATATGTCCAAAAATAATAAGCTTGCAATCCTGTAACTAACTCTATTACATAAACTCACCATTTGGTTTTTTGACTGTCCAACAACCCTTCCTCTTTCCAAACAGTGCCCAGATTTCTTTTTAAGAATAACCTGTCTAACTC
>NW_016807417.1:1144622-1149419 GCF_001698545.2 Rhinopithecus bieti | reverse complement strand
TTGCCCAGATTTCTTTTAAGAATAACCTGTCTAACTCTGTGTAGTCTTACCAGGGCTATAAATCAAGATTTCTGCATGCCCTTAGCCCCAAATGGACAGGTTTCTCAGACAAAAGTAATCCCTTTCTTTTTTTAGGGAACTCAGAATCCAGAGCCAAGTGTTACAAGGATGAAAAAGACAGTTGAGTTTACTCACTCATGTGAAATGTCCTGAAGGTGGTCAAGGTGGTCCTGTGGCCTCGATGTCCAAAGCTTGTCTGGTCCTTCATTTGGTGCTGAGCTGCCTCCAAGCCTGGCTTTCAGCCTCAGTTCCATTTTGAGCTCCCCAAACTTGCTCTATTGAATTCTCTTTTTTGTTTAAGTTAACCAGAAATTCATTTCTGATGCTTACAATCAAGGAAGCCTAGCAAGTACAAGGACAGAATTTGTGTGAGGAGTTCCAGGACTCCAGTATTAAACCGAATTCACCACTGCCATCAGCGTCTTGATGCACGAACTGTGGAGAGGGTGGAGGGATTCATTCAGAATTCCAGCATCTCATGGCATACCACATGAAAATGGTCCAAATTTCTCCACTGGTGTCAAATGGATATAATATAAAATCAAAAACTCTCCACATACTGTTTTCACTTTTACTTTGGATTTAGTCAGTGTGATGGGGTTTGGCTTTGATTCAAATTACATCTACAAATAGAATTTTGAAATGCAATTTTTCTCTCTATCCTCTGTCCACAATTAAAAGTAATTGAGTCCCTTCCTTGATTGATCACCAAATGTAGTGTATGAAGAGTATCCAAGAAAGAAAACCACTGAAAGTCTGCTTTGTTCTATTTGAATATCTCTTCATACAAGGAAGGAATATAATTTTTTTGTGTGTGTGTGCTACCATGGTTCTATTGATGCGTTATAACGTTTTGCTGTTTCCATAAGCCAAACTGCTGTTTCTTTGGAAACCCATTACCTTGCTGATACCATGCCGTATTTTAGAAACTATTCACTATTGAAATGAAAATAAATATGACGGCAAAAGACAAAAACACTTAGAGAAAGCAACTCTGGCTCTCCAAGTTACCCCTCTTGGAAACATACACTCTGAAGGACCTCAGAGGACTGTTGATGTTGTCCTCACTTCCTCCCCTGCCACTTCCAAACGGCTCTGACTTGTCTTTCTCTTCTGCCACTTCCGGTTCACAAGAAACATTCCTGCATATATTTAGGGTAGCAGTTCAAAGTTTGAACTCCAGAATCACATTTCTTGTGTATAAATACTAGATTCATTAATTATGTGATCTTGGGCAAATTAATCAATGTCTCAAAAGTTAAATTTTTCTGCCTATAAAATAGAGTCAACCAGAGTACATCCCTTCTGATTACTAAGAGGCTTGTTTGAGCAACTGATGTAACACACTTAGCATGCCATCTGGCACCGTATTAGACCCTTGATATCTGTTATTTGTTGTGGCTATTTTTTTTAAGTTATACAATGGACAAATGCAAATACATAATCTAGGTAGAGTTTTGAATGAATCAACATAGTGTGGCATCTGGTGGACTGCAGAGGACAGGATGTGAAGCATCTAGGTCAGTGGGTTTCTTTTGTAGTAGATCTGACGTGATGTTTATAGGGTCAGATATGGTAGGTGGAAAGTAATGATGCAAAAGAAGGGACAAATTAAATAAATGGTTAATGGAAAAGTCTTGCTGATGATCAGATGAGAGAGTATCAAAAGGAAGAGTCATTCCCGCATGGTTGAAGGCGGGGGAGTCAGGAAGGAGATAAGATGCAGAGAGAAGAGGCAGGCATATTGTTGTGTGTAGGATAGGTATTCACATAGAAATGTCCAGTGAAGAGGTGGAAAGCTTGGGAAGGGCTGAGCTGAACTCTGTAGTAAGTCTTTTGTATGAGTAAACAGAGCATGCCACCTCTTTCTGTTCTGTGAGATACATCAGAACATTGTAGAGAAGCAGTGGCTTTTGAAAAAACACACAGCTTTATTGAACCCCAGTTACTCAATCTATAAACCTTATATTGAACAATCTCTCTGGGCTACTTACCAAATGGAAATGGAAATGCAGAGTACAAATGTAAAGATTAGCTGTGTTGAAGTGAGAGTTAAAAGTGTACAGGTTACTATTCTTTACTCAGTTTCTTTATAAAATTTTCATTTTTGTTCTGGATGTTAGAAATATTTAAGATATTATTGGAAAATGAAGACAGTATGTCCGAAAGGCAAGAATATATATCTCCTTCCTCACTCTACTCCACAGAGCTACCAGATTGGATGCAGGGTACACAGATATAACCAAAGTAATTGGCAAACAATAAATGCATAGTCTAACAGCCTAAGGGTCATATATGACAAACATAATATAGACAATAAGATTAACTTCAAAGGAAAAACACACAAAGGAAGTATTCGTCTCTATCAGATATAAAAACCGTAAGTGTGAAAATACATAGCACAAAACCTTTATAATTTGTGTGTTTGTGTGTAAACCATTCTCAATGACATACAAATATGATATTAAGCATGACAGGTTGGATTGCGAACACAGAGTCTAATTGTGCTCACTTAATCATCCATTATATACACAATTTACCAATTTACATGCTTAACTAGAAAGGCTCCAATATCTTCTAAGTTTCACCTAAATATCCATCATTTGTAAGTTTAGAGTTGTTCATAATAAAAGGGTTCACTTCTCTAGTAGACATACCACTTTACCTTGCTTATATTTTAATGCAACAAAGTGTTTATAGGTTCTTTCTTTCTTTCTTTCTTTCTTTTTTTTTGAGACGGAGTCTCGCTCTGTCGCCCGGGCTGGAGTGCAGTGGCCGGTTCTCAGCTCACTGCAAGCTCCGCCTCCCGGGTTTATGCCATTCTCCTGCCTCAGCCTCCTAGTAGCTGGGACTACAGGCGCCCGCCACCTCGCCCGGCTAGTTTTTTGTATTTTTTAGTAGAGATGGGGTTTCACCGTGTTAGCCAGGATGGTCTCGATCTCCTGACCTCGTGATCCGCCCGTCGCGGCCTCCCAAAGTGCTGGGATTACAGGCTTGAGCCACCGCGCCCGTCCTAGGTTATTTCTTTCAAACCTCTTTTTAACTTTTTATTTTTTTGATTAAAAAATTTTAATTTCAAACCTCTTTATGCTTTTAATTATATGCAGCTAAGTTTGCTACTTTATTTGGCCTGCTATAAAGAAAATTCATTTTATTTTATTTAGCTGATAATGAGTGTGCTGATTCATATTAGGTCTTTGTATCCATTCTTGTTTCACAGGCTGTGGAGTTTGGTGTAGCCTTTGAACTCAATTATACTTTAATAGTGTATTTTACCTTTTGATATCTTAATTTATAGAATTGTATCTTTCTATTGTGGGGCATTTGAAACTTTGAGAAATAGTTTTATGTTAAAGATTGGACTTGAAAATTTATATTTTTTCCCCAATTTTCAATATCAAGTATTTATTTTGGTATCTGACATTTTCTTTGTCTCTAGGTCATCTGGTGCTGGGTGCATGGCTCTGGGCAGAAAATTTTGGTTGAAGAGATGTGTGCTAGAATGGTCTTGAGGTTAATTGTACTGACAACTAGAAAATATCTGGAAAAAGAGTAAGTTATATTGTTGTCTTTAGAATTTTATACAAGAACAGCTTTCTTTTCCTTTGTCTGCACCCACCTGAAGTATTTCTTTGGGGTTATTTGTACCTACCCCCATGTAGATGTTTGTCTGTTTGTTTTGGAGATGGAGTCTCGCTTTATCGCCCAGGCTGGAGTGCAGTGGTGCAATCTCGGCTCATTGCAACCTCTGCCTCCCAGGTTCAAGCAATTCTCGTGCCTCAGCCTCCTGAGGAACTGAGATTATAGGTACGCACCACCATGCCCAGCTAATTTTTGTATTTTTAGCAGAGACGGGGTTTCACCATGCTGGCCAGGCTGGTCTTGAACTCCTGATCTCAGGTGATCCGCCCACCTCAGCCTTCCAAAGTGCTGGGATTACAGGCATGAGAGCCACTGTGCCCAGCCCAAATGTTGACAGCAGAGTGGTTAAGAGTTCAGCTCTGAACTCAGGACTTTGGGTTCAAGTACCAGGTACGCTAATCACTAGCTAGGGAACATTGAGCATATTTTCTAATCTGTGTAAGCTTCAAATTTTTTGCTATTTTTTGAAATAACAATCCTATAATGGGTTGTTAATGTTTGCCTTATAATGGATATGATGCACTTAGAAATAGTAAACAAATGTTTGTTACTGTTATAATTTCTAGAGTTTCCATTTCTCCCTGTGTATGTCATTGTTTCATCAGAACTTTTATTGGCTCAGCCAAATGGTACCTTTTTATTCAAATGCAAATCTATTTTGAATTCCTTTTTTAAAATATTTTTTATTTTCCATAGATTATTGGGGTGGGGTACAGGTGTTATTTGGTTACATGAGTAAGTTCTTTAGTGTCAGTCTGTGAGATTTTGGTGCACCCACCACCCAAGCAGTATACACTGCACCCAATTTTTAGTCTTTTATCCCACACCCCTCTCCCGCCCTTCCCCTCAAGTCCCCAAAGTCCACTGTATCATTCTTATGCCTTTGTGTCCTCATAGCTTACCTCCCAAATATCATTGAAAATGAATGATGTTTAGTTTTGCATTCCTGAATTACTTCACTTAGAAAAATAGTCTCCAGTCTCATCCAGGTCATTGCAAATGCCATTAATTCATCCCTTTTTTATGGCTGAGTAGTATTCCATTTTGTGTGTGTGTGTGTGTGTGTGTGTGTGTGTGTATATATATATATATATA
>NW_016807417.1:1118898-1144388 GCF_001698545.2 Rhinopithecus bieti | reverse complement strand
TATATATATATATATATATCTCACAGTTTCTTTATCCACTCATTGATTGAAGGGCATTTGGGTTGGTTCCACAATTTTGCAATTGCCAACTCTGCTGCTATAAACATACATATGCAAGTATCTTTTTCGTATAATGACTTATTTTCCTCTTAATATAGACACCCAGTAGTGGGATTGCTGGGTCAAATGGTAATTCTACTTTTAGTTCTTTAAAGAATCTCCACACTGATTTCCGCAGTGGCTGTACTAGTTTACATTCCCACCAGTGGTGTAGAAGTATTCCCTGATCACTGCATCCATGCTAACATCTACTGTTTTTTATTTTTATTTTTGATTATGGTCATTATTGCAGGAGTAATAATGCAATATTACTAATATTATCACATTGTGGTTTTGATTTGCATTTCCCTGATCATTAGTGATGTTGAGCATTTTTTTTATATGTTTGTTGGTCATTTGTTTTTCTTCTTATGAGAATTGTCTGTCCTTAGCCCACTTTTTGATGGGATTGTTTGTTTCTTTCCTTGCTTATTTGTTTGAGTTCATTGTAGGTTCTGGATATTAGTAGTTTGTCAGATGTATAGATTGTGAAGGTTTTCTCCCACTCTGTGGGTTTTCTGTTTACTCTGCTGACTGTTCCTTTTGCTGTGCAAAACTCTTTAGTTTAATGAAGTTCCAGCTATTTATCTTTGTTTTATTGCATTTGCTTTTGGGTTCTTGCTCATGAAATCCTTGCCTAAGCCAATGTCTAGAAGGGGTTTTCCAATGTTATCTTCTAGAATTGTTATAGTTTCAGGTCTTAGATTTAAGTTCTTAATCCATCTTGAGTTGATTTTTATAAGGTGAGAGATGAGGATCCAGTTTCATTCTCCTACATGTGGTTAGCCAATTATCCTAGCACCATTTGTTGAAGAGGGTTTCCTTTCCCCATTTTATATTTTTGTTTGTTTTGCTGAAGATTAGTTGACTGTAAGTATTTGCTTTCTTTATTCTGTTCCATTGGTCTATGTGCCTATTTTTATACCAGTACCGTGCTGTTTTGGTGAATATGACCTTATAGTATAGTTTGAAATCAGGCAGTGTGATGCCTCCAGATTTGTTCTTTATGCTTAGTCTTGCTTTGGCTATGCAGGCTCTTTTTTGGTTCCATATGAATTTTACAATTTTTTTTTTCTAATTCTGTGAAGAATGATGGTGGTATTTTGATGGGGATTACATTGAATTTGAAGATTGTGTTTGGCAGTACAGTCATTTTCACAATATTGATTCTACCCATCCATGAGCATGGGATGTGTTTCCTTTGGTTGTGTCATCTGTGATTTCTTTCAGCAGTGTTTTGTAGTTTTCCTTGTAGAGGTCTTTTGCCTCCTTGGTTGGGTATATTCCTAACTCCTATTTTTTTTTAGCTAGTGTAAAAGTTCTTGATTTGATTCTGTACTTGGTTGCTGTTGGTATATAGAAGAGCTACTGATTTGTGTGCATTAATCTTGTATCTGGAGACTTTGCTGAATTCTTTAATCAGTTCTAGGAGCTTTCTGGAGGAGTCTTTAGGGTTTTCAAGGTAAAAGATCATATCTTCAGCAGACAGTGTCAGTTTGACTCCTCTTTATCAATTTCGATGCCCTTTATTTCTTTTGTCTGATTGCTCTGGCTAGGACTTCAGTACTAGGCTGAAGAGGAGTGGTGAGAGTGGGCATCCTTGTCTTGTTCTTGTTCTCAGAGGGAATGCTTTCAACTTTCCCCATTTTGTGTTATGTTGGCTGTAGGTTTATCATAGATTGCTTTTATTACGTTGAGGTATGCCCCTTGTATGCTGATTTTGCTGAGAGTTTTAATCATAAAGCGATTCTGAATTTTATCAAATTCTTTTTCTCCATCTATTGAGATGATTGTGTGATTTTGTTTTAATTCTGTTTATGTGGTGTATCACATTTATTGACTTGCATATGTTAAACCATCCCTGCATCCCTGGTATGAAACCAATTTCATCATAGTGAATTATCTTTTTGATATGTTGTTTGATTTGGTTAGCAAGTATTTTGTTAAGGATTTTAGTAACTATGTTCATCAAGGATATTGGTCTGTAGTTTTCTTTTTTGGTTGTGTCCTTTCCTGGTTTTGGTATTAGGGTGATGCTGGCTTCATAGAATGAATTAAGGAGGGTTCCCTTTCTCTATCTTGTGAAATAGTATCAATAGGATTGGTACCAATTCTTCTTTGAATGTCTGGTATAATTCTACTGTCAATCTGTCTAATCCTGGACTTATTTTGTTGGTAATTTTAAAATTATCATTTCAATCTCACTGCTTTTTATTGATCTGTTTAGGGTTTGTAATTCTTCCTGATTTAAGCTAGAAGGGTTGTATTTTTCTAGGAATTTATCTATCTCTTCTAGGTTTTCAAGTTTATGTGCATATAATTGTTCATAGTAGCCTTGAATTATCTTTCCTATTTCTGTGGTGTCAGTTGTAGTATTTCCCATTTTGTTTCTTATTGAGGTTATTTGGAATTCCTCTCTTCCTTGTTAATCTTGTTAATGGTCTATCAATTTTATTTATCTTTTCTAAGAACCAGCTTTTTGTTTCATTTATCTTTTGAATTTTTTTTTATTGTTTCAATTTTATTTAGTTCTTCTCTGATCTTGGTTATTTCTGTTCTTCTGCTGGGTTTGGGTTTGTTTTGTTCTTGTTTCTCTAGTTTCTTGAGATGTGACCTTAGAATGTCAGTTTGTGCTCTTTCAGTCGTTTTAATGTAGGTGTTTAGGGCTGTAAACTTTCCTCTTAGCGCTGCCTTTGCTGTATCCCAGAGGTTTTGATAGGTTGTATCACCATTGTCATTCAGTCTGAAGAATTTTTTTAATTTCTACCTTGATTTTGTTTTCGACCCAGTGATCATTCAGGAGTAGGTTACTTAATTTCCATGTTTTTGCATGGGTTTGAGGTCTTTTTTGGAGTTGATTTCCAGTTTTATTCCATTGGGGTCTGAGAGAGTGCTTGATATAATTTCAATTTTCTGAAATTTATAGAGGCTCATTTTGTGGCCTATCATATGGTCTCTCTTGGAGAAGCGTCCATGCACTATTGAATAGAACATGCATTCTTCAGTTATTAGATGGACTGTTCTGTATGTATCTGTTAAGTCCATTTGTTCCAAGGTATAGTTTAAATCCATTGTTTCTTTGTTGACTTTCTGTCTTGATGACCTCTCTAGTGCTGTCAGTGGAGTACTGAAGTCCCCCACTATTGTTGTATTGCTGTCTGTCTCATATCGTAGGTCTACTAGAAATTGTTTTATAAATTTGGGAGCTCCAGTGTTAGGTGTATATATGTTTAGGATTGTGATATTTTCCTGTTCGATGAGGCCTTTTACCATGATATAATGTCCTCTTTGTCTTTTTTAACTGCTGTTGCTTTAAAGTTAGTTTTGTTTGATATAAGAATAGCTAGCCCTGCTCACTTTTGGTGTCCATTTGCATGAAATGCCTTTTTCCACCACTTTACTTTAAGTTTATGTGAGTCCTAATGTGTTAGATGAGTCTCTTGAAGGCAGCAGATAGTTGTTTGGTGAATTATTATTCATTCTGCTGTTCTGTATCTTTTAAGTAGAGCATTTAGGCCATTTACATTCAATGTTAGTATTGAGATGTGAAGTACCATTCCATTCGTTGTGCTGTTTGTTGCCTGTATACCTTGGGTTTTTTTGTGTTTGTTTGTTTTTGATTTTTAAATTGTATTTTTGTTTTATAGGTTCTGTGAGATTTATGCTTTAAAGAGATTCTGTTTTGATGTGTCCAGGATTTGTTTCAAAATTTAGAGCTCCTTTTAGCAGTTCTAGTACTGGTGGCCTGGTAGTGGCATATTCTCTCAGCATATGTTTGTCTGGAAAGGACTGTATCTTTCCTTCGTATATGATGCCTAGTTTTTCTGGATACAAAATTCTTGGCTGATAATTGTTTTGTTTGAGGAGGCTGGAGATAGGGCCCCAATTCCTTCTAACTTACAGGGTTTCTGCTGAGAAATCTGCTGTTAATCTGACAGGTTTTCCTTTGTAGGTTACCTGGTGCTTTTGTCTCACAGCTCTTAAAATTCTTTTCTTTGTCTTAACTTTAGATAACCTGATGACAATGTGCCTAGGTGATAATCTTTTTGCAATGAATTTCCCGGGTTTTCTTTGTGCTTCTTGTATTTGGATGTCTAGGTCTCTAGCAAAGCCAGAAAGTTTTCCTTGATTATTCCCCCAAATATATTTTCCAAACTTTTAGATTTCTCTTCTTCCTCAGGAACACCAATTATTCTTAGATTTGGTCATTTAACAGAATCACAGACTTCTTGGAGGCTTTGTTCATATTTTCTTATTTTTCTTTGTCTTTGTTGGATTGGGTTAATTTGAAGATCTCATCTTCAAGCTCTGAATTTCTTGCTTCTACTTGTTCAATTCTATTGCTGAGACTTTCCGGAGCAGTTTGCATTTCTATAAGTGTATCCAATGTTTCCTGAAGTTTCTATTGTTTTTTCCGTAAGCTGTCTATTTCCTTGAATATTTCTCCCTTCACTTCCTGTATTGTTTTTTGGATTTACTTGCACTGGGTTTGCCTTTCTCTGGTGCTTCCCTGATTAGCTTGATAACTAAACTTGTGAATTCTTTTTCAGGTAAATCAGGGATTTCTTCTTGGTTTGGAGAGTTCTTTTACATAGTTCTTATTAAAAAGTCTCCTGAAAATTAAAAGCTCCTAGAAATATATGTGTTTTGAAAATACTAATGCACAAAAAAAGAAAGGCAACTAATATATAATCCTGGAGAGCTGAAATACCAGACTGTTGGCCCATTCTCATAATATTTGTCAGGTGCTATATTCCAGAGTAGCAGAAGTAATAGTCTATATATAGATACATAAGAGAGATTTATGATGGAAATTGGTTCCCACCATTATGGAAATCAAGAAGTCCTCCCATCTGCCATCCACAAACTGGAGAACCAGGAAAGCTGGTGGTGTAATTCAGTCCAAGTTCAAAGGCTTGAGAACCAGTAGCTCTGATGTCTAAGGACATGAAAAGATGGATATCTCAGCTCAAGGAGACAGATAATTTACCCTTCCTCTGCCGTTTTGTTCTGTTCAGGCCTTCAACAGATTGGGTAATGCCTGACTACATGGGTGAGGGCTGATCTTCACTCAGTTTACTGATTCAAACGCTCATCTCTTCTGGAAACACCTCATGAACACACCCAGAAATAGTGTTTTAGCAGCTATCTAGTCAAGCTGATACATAAAATTAACTATGACAACTGCTTTTCATGAAATATAGATTTTAAATCTTAAGTAATCTATAATGTCGATATTATTGTTATTATTTCCATTTCATTAATGAGAATATTAAGACTCCCTGAGGTCAAATTCTTTCCCAAAATCAGAGATCTAAAAATTGTGCATTATGGAATTCATCCCTTGTACAAAATCTGAGTTTTTTGTATTCATGAAGTTGCTTTTTTACTTGCATTAAAAAGTGCACAGCCTTTTTTTGAAATTAAACAGAAAAAAAAAAAAAACACCAAGAATAACTATGCACTCCCAGTTTCTGACAACACTAGGTTAAATATACTTATTGATTCAAAATATTGCAAAATGCAAGTCAAATGAGGTATACGTGAAAATAATCCTTCATCAATTTTAAGAATATATTCTTATAAAAGGAAAAAACCACCTTTTCCAAAATTTAATTACTTCCTTTAAGTCATACTGGATTTTTTTTCTTTAGCCTTCTCTATTCACTCACTAAAATGTTATTAGATTGATTATCATTCAAACAAATAAATAGGCCTATGTCTTTCCATTAACTTGCCAACATGTAAAAAGGCTAGGAGATTGATTTACTCCTGGAATTAATTTAAAGGAAATTTTTCCAGATTTAGTGTAACCTTTGATTTTTTTAGTCTCTCTGTCAAGTTAATAACTTCAGTTTTGTTTTCCTGACCTTGAAATTCTCCCTGCCCCAACCAGCTTTGGTGACATGAACTAGATACAGTTCTATTAGGTGTTTGTTTTAGCAAAACAGTTCTTGAGGTAAAGGCAAAGCAGAAGATATAATCGCAAAAAATTGCTCAACTGTCGTTAGACTTTGCTTTCTACAGCATTTAGAAAAATAGAACAAATACAGACAAGTCAAAAGTAAAGTCTCTCAATGTAAGTGTTATTGTTCAAAGAGCAATAGTAAATATATACATTTCAGAGGTATATATGGACAGTAAGAGAGAGAAAGAAGAAAGGTGGGGAGGGAAGAAGGAAGAGAGAGAGAATGGGAGAGAGAGAGAGAGAAAGAGATATAGGTCAAGAAGAAAATGAAGAACTATATCCTAGAAGCTGAATTTTATTTCTTTATTTGTAGAAGTGCCCACTACCTTTATTTCTAATTTATGTGCTGGGACACTACAGCATAAAACTTTGTGTGTGCTTGCAAATAGACTACTTCAGCAACATAATGTCCCATAGGTATTTCATTTCATTTGTGAGTATAAAAAATCTTATTCACTGCAGTAGTAACACAGATGTTAGAAGACTCCGTCAAAAAATGGCTTCTTTCAGGCCCGGCGTGGTGGCTCATGCCTGTAATCCCAGAACTTGGGGAGGCTGAGGCGGGCGGATCACGAGGTCAGGAGATTGAGACCATCCTGGCTAACATGGTGAAATCCCGTCTCTACTAAAAAAAAAAAATACAAAAAATTAGCTGGGCGTGGTGACAGGGACCTGTAGTCCCAGCTACTTGGGAGGCTGAGGGAGGAGAATAGGGTGAACCCGGGAGGTGGAGGTTGCAGTGAGCAGAGATCGCGCCACTGCACTCCAGCGTGGGCGGCAGAGCCAGACTCTGTCTAAAAAAAAAAAAAAAAAAATACTTCTTTCAAAATGTGAAAACATTAACCCCACCAATTTACTCATTACTCTTAACAAGATCAAATCATGGCAATATCCAACTCAGAAGGCATTTGTTTATTATTGTTATTTAAAATGTCTGGCATTGCAGAAAAAATAAAGGATTTGTGAAAAGAGTGATAAAAACAACAATTCACTGGGAACCTACTATGTGCTGGAATTTTACAAACATTATCCTTAAATACAAGAATTCTGCAATGAAGGGGTTATTTTACTTAGAGAATTTAAGCCACTTTTCAACGTCTTTATAGTAAGTTCCTAAGGGAGGATATGAGGTTCTTTTGTTTGGCTTAACAGACTTTGCTTCTGTGCCCCCTATATTGAGCTACTCCGCCTGAAATAAAATGGTATCAGTATGAAATCATATACATATCTAATCTTGTATATATAAAATAAAATGCTGTATGTTTAAACCTTGTCTAGATCTATATCTATACATACACTTTCTCATACCCATACCTGTACCTATTCATATACTATCTCTTTCTCTCTGTGTCTATATCTTTATCTGTGAATTAATTCTATTTTAACATATAAAATAATTTTAAAATGAAGGCATAATATGAACAAATAAACTACACTCTGAACTGAATAGAAGGTGTAACTGGTCAAGAAGGAAAACGATTCAGAGTGCATTCATCTGAACTTTACTCAGAGGTACTTACAAGTGCATGTAAACTGTCAGATAATTGAAGAGTTTAGAAACAAGCAAAATGGGACAGAATTTACCAGATATCTAACAGGCCAGTCTGACAACACAGAATATAATTTGGACAAATTTAGAAATCTAATGTACAACATGAGGACTAAAGTTAATAAAATTGTATTTTATTAGGAACAGTTCAATAGATTTTAGCTGCTCTTGTGACAAACAAGTAACTATGTAAAATGATAGACATGTGGATCTGCTTCACTATAGCAACCATTTTACTATCTCTGCGTATCCTATAACATCAGGTTGTAAACCTAAATATGCACAATAAAGTTAATCTTTTAAAAAAGAACTCAGTAAGGTTAGGTTAGGAATTTCTCACTATTCTGAATTACGTGCAGGCTAGAGAGATGGAGATCCTAGTATTTTTAAATGAGTTCACATGTACTAATTCAATGGAATTATACTGGTGTGGAGTCTTGAGAGTGCTCAGAAATGTGATTGCTGAGCAATTTTCAGTGGTTTTATTATTAAGAAATTCTGGAGAATGAGAATTGGCAAACTGGAGATAAGCAAGTATCATTTTGAGTTTTGAAAAAAGGAAGAAATATTTTTCAAAGTAGAGACTGACATGCTTTATTTACCTCTTGCAAGACTAGAATGAACTAGAGGAGAGTGGTTTCACACCTCTATAAGAGGAAATGATGGTCGTTAGGTCCCAGAATGGACTCACTGAGATCAAAGCATGAGAGAATAATGCGTTTCATTTTTGAATGGCATTGAATTTCTGGGAAAACAGACCAATGGGATGACATTTTATTCACCGAGTTGCCTGATTATTTTACATCTGCCCTGTCTGCAGATCTGCAATATCCCACCCCATTCCTTACTCTTTCTTGATGACTGTATACATATATTTTTTTCACTGAGAAAATAAAAGCTATCAGAGAGAACTTTTATATGTTTCTGCCACCTGAATTTTCTCTTTCTGCATCTGTGCCTACATGTCTGCCTTTCCTCCTGTCCTGGAGGTGAAGTGTCCTGCTGCAGTGTAAGGCCAGCCCCTCTCCTGTGCTCCCATGCCCTTTAGTTTATTCAAAGTCATCACACTAGTGAGTATTACATCTTTCTCCTATGATAAAAACTTCTTTTCTATTGGATCATATCCGTCAACACACAGATATGTTATAGTATTTTCCATCTTTAAAAACAGGTAAAACCCCAAAACAAACAAATGAAACCAAACCTAAACAAATAAAACCTTCCTTTATTTGTCAATCTACTTCCAGTGATTACTTCATTTCTCTGATTCCCTTTCATTGAACACTCCTTGAAAGAGTTACTCGTATTTTCCGACTCTCCTTCCCCCTTCACGTTTTTCCTTAAATCCACTTGTTTCAAGTTTCGTTAGCTTCAGTCCAGTGAAACTGCTCTTGAAAGAGGTTTTGACTTAATTCACCTGGGGTGGGCCCTGGGCCTTGTTATTTTTTATAAGCTGTCCAACTGATTATAAAGTGTGCGCAAGCTGAGAACTGCCCTAAACCTTACAAGTAAGGATGAGGTCCCTCAGTGTGCTTACTCTATCAAAGAGCTGGAGGCACACCTCTGAGACTTTACCTAGATATCTAGTTACCTCGATCATCATGTACCAAAAAAGACTGATTCGTGAATGTTCTGAAACATAGCTATTGCATAAGACCTGGTACATATTTATTTCCTTTTGTTGGTGCTTGGGTGCATTTATCAACTGATAATCAGAGAGACTATGGGACATAAGCAAATAATAATAGCAACTTTATTTTGTCTTGTATGAAGCTTCTTCTCCTAAGCAATTTAAAATAGTTTACATCTTTGTAAGACAATTCTCGAAATGTTGTATTCTTGAATTGAAATATTTGCTCAGGCTGCTAAAAATTCATAGGTGTCCTTAAGCTGAGGGTTCTTTTGCTTGTGTGCACAAAAGCCTTTGAGGAGTTAAGTGTTATGTGTTGAAAATGTTAATAGTGGGTGAATTTTCTATCCATCAATCTCTGGGTTTGTCATCTACTTCTACAGTGCTTATCGCCCTATCATCTATTTGCTACATATTTTCTCAAGATATGCAGTTTATACTTTTCTCCATACTTATGGCACATAAAGATTTTTGATATTTATTTGTTCCTATTTCTCTTCTGAGGGAGAGTAAGATAATATCAGTGCAGAGTAATGGAAAGAAAGAGAGAAAGAGTTGACTTTTCAACATTCCATAAAAACTTTGAAGATCAAATCAGCAGTTGAATAATCTGAGAACTACTGGCAATCACAGGAGTGAGAAGAGATCAGAAGTGATACGAAACTGGGTTTTCAGTCCTAGGTTAGCCACTAATTAGCCATACGACCTTGAATGAACCTCTAACTGTTTCAGGCCTCAACTCCTTTAACTCTAAAGGAGTCTAACTTTTGTTATGCCAAAATGCTTGGGATTGTATAATGCTTTTTACAGCTATACCTGTGAAAACTGTAATCTATCCTTGAATGAGGATTTTATTCTTTAATAAAAAATGAGAATAATGAACGTCATAATAGCTGTGAATAAGCCCTGTTTTAGTGAGTGCTAAAATAAATTAATTTGGTAATTTTTCTTTATGAAAATTACCAGAGAAATTAGATCTGTCTTTGAGCACAAACATGAGAGTCAAAAGAACAGTAAATGCAATTTCAGCTTCATTCATCTCCTTTCAGAGACTGGAGACAAACTTGGACCTCTTCCAAAAGACCAAAGTAAACACAGAAGAAATTTTGGAAGATTGAATCAGAGCCAGAATAAAGTAGGATTTCTAATGTTTAGGTTGAATATTGCAAAGAGATCGGAAAATGGTTCAAAGAGAAACATTTAGATCTGAAAACCAGGCCAACTTGCTTTAATTAATAATTTTCAGAATTAAGAAATTAAGTTGTATCAATATCAATCTGTATGATGACTACTAAGGATATACAGAAGGGACATTTTGACAAATAACTTTTTCCCCCCATAGCACCATTGCCTATTTCAACTAAGTGAATAAAAAATTCAAATGAACTCCATGTAACTGCTTAGTATATGAATATAAAGACTGAATTTAAAACAACTTTATAGTTGTTTTGGTTTTGTCTTTGAGTATAAGTGAAATAGAAATAATTGTACTTTTAGTAGAATTTCAGAGAAGACCATAAGTTGTAGCAAATACACTCAAAGCAATTAAAAAGAGATAATGACCAATGAGGTCAACATACCGTTAAAGTAGGTCTTAATGTCTGGTGTTTCATTGGCCCAACAGAGAAAAAGAAAAAAGGATCAGTGATATCGTCCATGCTGTAGTAGAGTTCTGAAAGAGCCAGCCCTCACTCTTAGAATGAAAAGTGAGCCTTATTGTTCAGGTTAGCTTTATTACTTGTTTCTGGACAGATTTACTTAGAGTCATTTCACATTCACAACAATGAGTCTTCTACCTTGTAAAGTCTGATCAATTGACTAATGATACAATGTTATGGAAAGAATGAGTGAGTTGTTCCAAATTTTAGAGAACTGCAGATGGATGAAATACTGCACTTGGATATCTCACCTGATACTAATGTGATTAATAAGAATTGTTTTTTCTCTTGATTTTAAGAAAAATGATAGAAATTCTTGGGTGAATAATATCCTAAATAGCAGTAGAAAACACCTCTGATTTTTAATGCTTTAGAATGTTTGGGGGATTCTGTAGGGACTCTGGCACCAATAAATAGCACAATGTGATTTGAATTCTGGAGTTACTGAAAAGGAACAGAACTACTTTCAAATCTATTATTCATCTAGAGAGACACTAATCAGATAACTGAAGGGGTGAAAATTTATAAGATATTACAACTGTTATTTAAAAAAATTATTTAATACAAGGTTTTAGCTAGATATTTATTTATAATTATTTATAATAACCATAGTAAGATATTTCACAAAAGGGTTACCCTTCAGTGGAATGTGTTCTATTTTACAGAAGTAAATATAAACCCCATTCGTTTATTCAATAAATATTTACTGAGGGCCTATGATGGCACGGTACTTTGCTAGATGATGAGAATTTTCTTCCTATTTTGCTAAGTATAAAACTTATATTTTACTTTTCATACTCTCCATTAAATGCTTTTGATTTTATGTTAGGATAAAAATGGAACACATAAGGAGATTTTTTTCAAGATAGGTTTTAATTTTTGTAACTTGTACTTTGAACAATGTATTGGATCATCAGTTTTGTTTGGGGTTCCCTAGAATTCTGGCAGACTCACCTGTTCCACTGACTTCATAGGCAGCATTGCTCATGTGGACACGGAAGTGTCAGGGTTTTGCAAGGGTCACTTGGAAGTGACTTTCCTCTTCCATAGTAACATTAGAGCTCATATCATGTACTAAGTAAGGATGTTCATTAGTAACTGAAAAACAAAGTGGGGAGTACAAAAAGTATTTGGAGCAAAGCAATGTTCATGAATTTGTTTGCCTCATATAGTTGTGCCTGTACGATTGTCAGTGTTGACATTTTGGAATCACACAACTAGAAACTTGGCCCTAAGAAAAACACACAACTCCACTGCTGGATAGGGCCATAGCAAATCCACTCCAATATTTGGTCTCTTTTAGTAGCTGAGAATATACAGTTAAAGGTGCTTCAAATCACAAGGCATTGAAATTTATAGTAACACGTATCTGTGTTTGAATTAGATTTTACCACTTGCCAGTTGTAGGACCTTGGGCAAGTTACTTAACCTCTGTAAACCAAGAAAATAGTGGTAAAAGGGGTATGATAATCTCAACTTCATATAATTATTGAGGACTAAATGGAATACTGATTAACGAAGTGTTTATCACAGGTTTCATCTGTGGCCTTAAAATGTATTGATTGAATTCCATCTTCATAGGTTTGTATTCATGAATGTAACTACCAAATATTTGTTTTGCACCTTTATATACTAGAATCTTTGTCATGTGTTGGAGGTATAAAGTTGAGCACCTTCTGGTGGGAGGGAGAAGAGATAATCAATAGCTATGAAAGAATGTACATATACAGGAGTTATACTGAACCTCACTGCATGCATATTTCATGTAGTGGGAAGTTTCCTTTATGGGAAGGAAAGTATTTTCTGTTACTTAAAAAAAAAAATACTTCTCGGGGCCAGGCTTGGTGGCTCATGCCTCTAATCCCAGCACTTTGGGAGGCCGAGGTGGGTGGATCACCTGAGGTCAGGAGTTCGAGACCAGTCTGACCAAGATGGTGAAACCTCATCTCTACTAAAAATACAAAAAATTAGCTGGGCGTGGTGGCAGGTGCCTGTAATCCCAGCTACTCAGGAGGCTCAGGCAGGAGAGTTGCTTGAACCTGGGAAGCGGAGGTTGCAGTGAGCTGATATTGTGCCATTACACTCCATCGTGAGTGACAGAGGGAGATTTCATCTCAAAAAAAAAAAAAAAAAAAAAAAAAAAAAAAAAAAAAAAAAAAAAAAACCCAAAACTTCTTTTGGTAAAGCCATGGAAATATTTGTTTTACATTATAAAACTTACAAAGATGAGAGCAGAGAGATTAAAAACAGAGCTCTGAAATTAGATTGCCTGGGGTTCAGTTTTGGCTGAATGTGATTAATAAGAATCATTTTTTCTCTTGATTTTAAGAAAAATCACTAGCTATGTAACCTCAGACTATTTACCTTTCTCTGTCTCTGTTTCCTCAATTGAGAAAAGGGGATAATATATTATCTGTGATGTAATTGGATATTTGTCCCTTCCCAAATCTCATGTTGAAATGTAATCCCCATTGTTGGAGGTGGGGCCTGGTGGGAGATCACTGGGTCATGAGGGCAGATCCCTCATTCATGCCTTGGTGCTGTCCTCATAATGGTGAGCAGGGTCTCATGAGATCTGGTCATTTAGAAATGTGTGGTCCCTGCCCCCCACTCTCTCTCTTCCTCCTGCTCTGCCATGTGAGATGCCTGCTCCCCCTTTGCCTTCTGCCATGACTAGTAGCCTTGTGAAGCCTCACTAGAAGCCAAGGAGATGCTGGTGCCATGTTTCCTGTACAGCCTGTAGACCGTGAGCCAATGAAACCTCTTTTCTTTATCAATTATCCAGTGTCAGGTATTTCTTAATGGCAGTGCAATAACGGCCTAACACAACCTGTTACTTGAGATTGTTGTCAGGTCTAAATATTAAAATAAACATCAAATTCTTAGAGCACTTTCTAGCACATAATGAACATTCAGTAAGTGTTGATTGTTACAAGCATTATACATTACAAACTATATATAAAGACTATTTGTGTGTGTGTTTATGTGTGTCTGTGTGTGTGCATGTGCGTGCATGTGTTAGGGCTTAGAACTACAAAGTACTATATCAGTCAAAATAATATTAGCATTCTGTATTCCATTCATTTATCTTTACCTGTTTTAATAATATAACCGATAACTATGTTCAATAATATTGCATTTAGTCATAGGAATAACAGTGTCAGGTATAAATGGCACAATTAAAAACACTACAGGAGCTAAGTTGCTCAGAAAGTTTCAATGCAAATGTTCCTTTCTAAGAGTTTTGCAAATGCAGAATGAGAATAAAATGAGGATATCTTATTTTATTCCCTAGTGGGAATTTATTCACATCAAATATACTATATTCTGCACGTGGACAACTTCTGCTGAGACTCCCTGCCTCATCATCCAAGCCTTTCAGAGAAGAAAATTGATGGACATTGATTTCATTTTAAAGGAGTCAATAAATTATAGTGTAAAAGGAGAAGTATGTCATGTGATTCTCAGAGATATTTTGGAATATATTTAGTTTAAGAGAACTAATATTAACATACACTTGGAGTTAAGATTAAAAATCATTGTCAAATGATATTTCTATTACATCCAAAACTGTTTTATAATGACATTCATTCAGCTTATTTCAGGACTATGAAATTAATTCACTCACTCATTTATTGAAAAATTGTGTGTTAAGCACTTGTGATACATTAAGCACTGTACTAGGCACTGGAATACAAAGACTGATTATCTTTCACTGACCTCAGGGGCTTACAGTCTAATGGGGAGAAAGGGAAATAAAGTAACTTTTAAACAATAGATACTATGTTAGATTCATACAGTGGGATTTAGAGGACAGAAAGGAGGTTTTTAATTAAGACCAGGGTGAGTGTCACCAAGGGCTTCCAAGAGTTGAGTCTTGAAGTGCTGGCTGAGTAGGTGTGGGTGTGTATGTTTGGCACCCTGGTATGGGGTGAGTAGTGAGGGAAGGCACAGTTTATCTAGACAAAGAGAACGGCTTGAGTGCAGGAACAAAGGTATTAACAGCAAGTGTTCCCTGTGGATGGAGTACAGGGATCAACGAATTTACAGAAAACTAGGAGTTGCCTGGGAGGGGACACTGGACTATGGGATCTTGGGTTAGGAGTAGGGATGGGAATGTCCCTTGCTCATGGAGCACAGTGTTCAGAGCACAGAGGGTGGTTAGGGAGACCATACTTTGGAGAAAGCAATAAATGAAATGGACACAGGGTAGGGAACATCACACACCAGGGCCTGTCATGGGGTGAGGAGAGCGGGGAGGGATAGCATTAGGAGATACACCTAATATAAGTGACGAGTTAATTGGTGCACCACACCAACATGGCATATGTATACATATGAACCAAACCTCCACGTTATGCACATGTACCCTAGATCTTAAAGTATAAAAAAAAAAAAAAAAAAAAAAAAAAAAAAAAAGAGTGAGCATGTAGCAGTTGCTGATGTTTGGATATTCTCGCTTCTCTTTGCAGCTCTCTGTGCCCTGTTGCAATTAAAAATTCAGTTAATACAGTAAAAAAAAAAAAAAAAAAAGATAGATAAAAGAGAAAAGCTAGCAGATCAGATGTCTGAGAAGGCAGTCAGGTAGCATTCAGATCACAGGCAGGGACTAAGAAGAAATCAGGGACCTGTGATGAGAACAGAGGCTCAAAGCTGTGACCAACCCATGGGGTGTGATATGGATCTTGGAGGAAATTCCTGAGCAGCCGGAACATCGTGGCAGCAGATTTTTATAGGGCACTTGCAGCCTCCTGAATGGGCAGAAAGGGAGCTGTTAAGGGCACTGATCTGGTTCAGGCAGAGGGCCTTGAACTACACTGACGAGTTTGAACTGTATCCTGAAAGCTTTGGGGAGTCATTGCAGGGTTTTAAGCAGGGCAATGGTGTGATCAGATTTGCGTTTTAAAAAGATCTTGTTGACTGCTGTGTACAAATGGATTGGACGTTTGTTACACTGAAGGCACAGAGATCTGGTAGGAGGGTTTCTGCAGATGAAAGAGGATGGGAGGCTGGTCTAAGGTGCTGCACTAGAAATGGAGTGGGGAGAAGATGTTCTGGGAAGATGTGGAAAGTGGAATGAAGACCCATGAAGAGGAAGAGAAGAGGAGAAAGAGCAGAGACTTTGTGTCATCTAATTTGTCTGAATGAGGGACCTAGTGCCTAGTATAGATGTCTGCCATTCCCTCCCAGTGGAGGTGCAGGGGAGGAGAAAAGCTGATTTCAAAGGTAGAAGTGTTGAATTTGAGGGTCCTGCTGAAAAGCTAGGTAGGGACAATCTGAAATCTGTTGCAAAGAGGTCTAAAACTTAAAAAAAAGGATCTGAGTTAGGGGTAAAGATATGGAATTAATTATTGTTTAGATGGTGATTGAAACTGATGGATTTGGATGAAGTGTGTAGAGTGAAAAGGGGAGAGCCTTGGTAAACACTGACATTTAGAAGAGAATAGAGGAAAAGGATTCATAGCATTGACATATGATGGCCAGAAAGGGAGAAGGGAAATGGAGAGCCGGAAGCGATAGGGAAACTACGTGAGAGAGTAATCTCAGGACAAAGGAAGAGCTGCAGAAGGGTCAAGCACGATGAGGGAGCTGTATACACACATGCAGGGCAAAATAGCAATTGTGCAAAGTTTGCCAGACACTTTACATATGGTAGCCCCTTTGATCCTCATGACAACTCCGTGGGTTGGATGCTGTTGTTATGCTTGTGTTCCAGATGAGGCTGTGGACGCACAGGAAAGTTAAGTGACTTGCCTCACGTTATAAAATGAATATTCAGACCTACAAAGTCTGACTCCTGAATTCAGACACATTACAACCAGCTCTGTCAATGCTGAAGTATTCAAAAAACAAAATATAAGGCTACATTGCAGTGAGCTAAGGAAGGACAGAGGAAGTAGGAAGTAGAAGAAGTGAGTGAATACCTCTTTTAAAAGTTTTTGTAAGGAAACTAGAAAGGCCCTCATTAGAGGGAAAGCAAAGGTAGGGTGGAGGGGAGATTTTTTTTTTTTTTTTTTTTAAGATTGGAAAGACTTGAGATATTTATGCATTGAGTTAATACAGAGGATAAAGATGTGGATAAATGATAACATGAATCTTTAGAGACTTCAGAAGCAGTTAGGATCTAGAATATTGGCACAGACATTAAGTTTGATCAAATTTTTGTTGAACACGAACTATGTACTTGGCCCTGTGTAGGTTCTGGGGATACAAGGTGTGTGATATATGGTAATTAACCTCAAAGATCTCAGAGCTGAGCTGGAGGTAGACATTTATAGCATTATATCATATGCTGTTAAGAAAGGGGGTTTGATGGACTGACTTTGAGGGGATGGAAGCAAGATGTTTGGGAGTAAAGCTCATCTCCCACCATCTTAGTCAAGGTTTTGGCTCCAGTTACCTTGGTCTCCTTTTAATTTCTGATCATGCCAAAGGCCTTTTAGTCACTTACCTGTCCCTTATCATCCTCAAGCTTCTGTTGTAATGTTACCTCTGCAGAGAGGCCTTCCCTGACCACTTTGTCTAAAGTTATGTTTCCTTATGCTTTATTCTCTCTCCCATCACTCACTGACTCCCTTCAGGGCTGTTTCCAAGATTTGTAATTGTCTTCCTTATTTATGCATTTGTTTATAGTATATCTTCTCCAGGTGTAAGCTGCATGAGAGTAGGGACCATCCAGTGTGTAGATGACACCTGGCTCATTGGTGATTGTCAATATACTTTTAAGTAAATGAGTGAATAAAATAAATAGTGCTTGGACAGTCTTTAAAAATAGGCATTGACTGTGTAGAGAAGATGGAGAGGTCATTTTAGGTAAGTGGGAAAGTATGTACAACATTACAGAAGCATGAGCCAGGATGGAATAGTTAAAAAGCAGTCAGTAGCTTGGTATGTTCATACCATACCATAAAATAACTGAGTGGCAGTGGCAGTGAGGGTAGAGGGGCAAGGGAGAAGTGTTGGCAGAAGAATAGTACATTAGGGCCATATAAGGAAAGTCGTATGTGCTAAGTCAGTGATTCTGCTGACAATGGAGAGTCCATTGAGAAACCAAATATTATGGAAATTAGATCTTAAAAATAAATTCCATATGAATTCAGCTATTAACATTTATGCCTGAATTTTGAATAATTAGAATATATTCCCTTTATTTTGTCCTCAAAATCTTCCATTGAGTTCTGTCTTGATGTAATTATGATCATACAATACAAACTAGTGACCTAAATCCTTCACCAAAAGTTTTATTTCTGTGAAAAATCAAGGATTCCTGTTAGTGTGTATTATATGTTTCCTTGTGATCACTGCATAGTAATTCAGTAGCCAGAGAATAAAGGGCTTCATCATTATGTGAAGACATCAATATTCATTAAAACAGTTGGGCTGGTCTTTGTAGGTATGGTAATGAAAGTCTGCAAACTTGTTTAGCCAAAGATCAAACAACGTAATTAAATGTTAGTCAGTAATAATAATAACTTCATAAAATGGCAAATGGTAGAAATATAGCACAAAAAGCAAGCAAGCAACATTTCCTGAGAAACCTGTCTTTGTTTTTTTATTAATTACTAGATTAGGGAAATGACATTTACTGAAGAAAATAACAGATCATTTAATGGAATTGCCAAAGGTCTTTCGAACCTCCAGACAATTGGATAAATGAGCTAAATGTTCAGAACTAATGTTTGGAGCCAGTAATACTTGCTAACATCTTTGCTCATTTGATAAGTTACATAAGCTTCTAACCAATATAATAAGAGCAAGGAGAAGACTGTGGTGGGGACAAATATGTTTTACAGCACTGTTTGGTGCTTTAGATACCTGAGGCTATTACCATGAGATGAAAATATTGCCTTGTGGGAACTTTGGTAGGACAGATATCACTAGACATATGTCAGTAGACAATTCAATTTACCCCATAAATTCTGTCACTTTTTTGGAATAATGTATCACTTTATAAAAATGTACTTTTACAATTTGCATAATTACTAACTCATCAAAATAAAATCAACAGCACAAGTAGTATCTTTTCAACTCTCTAGCACATCAAATCAATATATTTACTTTAATTCTGTTTTTGAGGTGTATATTCAGCTTAATTCTTTGCACTTGCTTGGAAATGTATAGCTGATTAAAATCTGTATTCTTGTCCTGGATCATCTACAAAACCATAGGTGTCTACTTGTGCTGAGCTGAATGTGGCAGATACCTTAGCACTTGAGGTGTCGTTTCTCTGCATGGTTGAGAAAAATATATCATCACTACCTGCATATACCTTCTCGTGTCAGAGTGAAGCTCAAGGAAACTCCTTGAGGTCATTGATCCCTGAAGAACACTCGAAGACAAACCCTATTGGATAAAGGTGGTGGATTTTTAGCTTCTTTACTTCCACTTCAGGGGTCAGCAAATGATGACCCCTGGAATAAATCTGGTCTGCTGTGTTTTTGTAAATAAAATGTTATTGGTTCACAGCCATAACCCTTCATTTACAGGTGTATTCAATTATGGCTATTTTCATGCTGCAAAGATAGCATTGAGTAGTTGTTACATTGCAAAACCTAAAGTATTTTCTATCTAGTCTTTACAGAAAAAAATTGCCTACCCCTTCTCTAGTACAAGATTTTCCTAAATATTTCCGTATGACAATAGTTAAAGGGGATTTTAATGGTTGGGACTAGTCAAAGGTCAAATAGTTAGGGAAACTGTTTAAACAAATTTAATTTTTTCCTTACTGCTGGAATTCTCAGAGTGATTAATATATAAATGTATATTTTGACCCTTTTAGAAGGAAATATTATATTAGTATTTCCCCAAATTACTTGCCTATCATCACTCTTATTTGTGGGCTACATATGAGATTAGCGATCTTTGAAACACTTTCAAAAATGCTAAAATACATGTTTTCTTCTTGACTTTCTATTTATAAATTCTGCTTTACTCCCTAAGAGGATGGTCAATTCCCTATTTTCTCCATAGTGTAGATATTGCAAGAGTTTTTAAACTTAGTATCATGTGTACCTTGCTCCTTCTGTTTCAATAAGATTCCAGTAAGGATTATTTTGATGTCTGACTTCATTTAGAACGGGATTTTTTTTTTCATTCTTTTGAACAATTTTAAACTTAACTTGAAAAAAAGTGTATATTGAGCAGTTATGTAAGTGCATGATTTTTTCTTCACACCGCTGCCCTCAGAAAATATTTGGAATCACGCTATATAAATTAGCTGCTTTGGAAAATTAAATGTACACCTAGCATCTTCTTCACAGTGGACAGTCTGAATTAGTAACTTATCCTTCCTTATATGGAAGTAATTCTTTACAAAAGAAGAAATGCACATGGGGAATATAACTGTGTGGTTCTTTCCCCCTTAAGCGCAAGCGTTAACTTATATCAATAAAAAGTAGTGATTGAAGATTGTGTTATGTGTTTCAATTAAGCCGATAAACATTTGTGGCTTCTGTTTGTTTTTGTATTCTTCTGTCATGTTATACATGTCCTCAAAGCAGAGGATATAAAGGTTGCGCATCCCTAATGCAAAAATCCAAAATCTAAAATATTCCCAAATCCAAAACTTTTTGAGTACTGATATAATGTGACACGTGAAAAACTTTATACGTGACCGCAAGTGACAGGTTGCAGTCAAAATGAAGCTGTGATATATCTTTTCTGCACACACCCAGATGCCCCCGCACAAACACACCTACAAGGAATAATAAAATGGCACATGTGTAGGCTGGATGTGCCAGGGACAGGTTCTCCATGATGCCCCGCATGGGGCCAAGACCTGTGTGCATTACTGGCTGTGTTTTTCTTCTTCTCTGCTCTGTAGTGTAAAAATATTGTTGAAAATGTCAAAAAGGCCTACAGATACTCCTATAGGTAACAGTGATAAGAAAGAGAGGAAGCATTCCTTACTTTTAATGACAAAAACTGCAATTGCTTTTGCAGCAACCTAATATGTTCACCTGTAGCCACAGGAAGTCAAGCTGTTGGTGAAACTGGGTACTGGTGTAAGTGTGAAATATCTCACAGAAGAGTGTGCTGTTGGAGTGACCACCATATGTGACGTGAAGACTTAGAGAGGTTGTGTCTTTGTGTCTTAATGGTAGTAATCTGCATGATCTTCTGCAATCCAATATAAAACAATGATGAAACTCCATCATTTAAAATGAGATCAAGATTGTAAAATACAGGGTAATCACATACATTTGTCTATCAGCTAATTCTAGGTCTATTTCTACCTTTGAGCTACTAGTCTACAAATTTATAATTTAATTTGCTCAGCTTTACCATACCGTTAGAATATTTTGATTGAAAGCTAAGTTTTCAATTTATACCAAATTAAATAAGACAATGTTGAAAATCATAGTTTTATTTAATTTTGATTTATAGTGTATGTTGTAGGTGATGGGCGCTATCAATTTATTTGCATAGTTATTTATTAACATTTATTTCATAAACTGGACTATAATTTCCATAAGGGCAGAGACTTTATATATTTGTATAGTGTGCTTGGTACACATTAGAATCTCACTAATATTTGTTGAATGATGAATTTCAACAATCTTTTATAAGATTTTTAATTGATCTAAATAATGTATGTATTTAAAATTTATCCTGTACAGGTAAGTGAATCTGTATATATCGCTTTGATTTTGTAATCATTCTAAATCAGGAGTTGACAACCTACGGCCTGCAGGCAAAAGCTGGCCCATTAGGTAAAAAAATGGGTATGTTGTTTTTCAATATTTGAAAAAAATTAAAAGAAGAGTAATAATTCATGATATGTGAAATTGTAGGACATTCAAATTTCAGTGTTCATAAATAGTTTTATTAGAATACAACCATATTCATTCATTTCTATATAATCTATGGCTAAGTTTGTCCTAAACAGCAGAGTTGCACAGTTACAACGAAGACTATATGACCCACAGAGCCTAAAATATTGACTATCTGTCCCTTCATAGGAAGTTTGCAGATACCTGTTCTAAATCAAACAAGTAAAAAAGACACTATGCAGTTCGAACATTTGAAAGAATCGAGATGAATGACTACATACATATTTTAGTATTCTATTTAACTATAAATTATATGTATATAATTTAGCGTCAATCGTGACTCTAAAGTTATAAGCTATACAATTTTTAAAACAATATCCCTACAAATGAATGAGTATTAGATTAAATATATTCATTGCTAAATGTCAAATTAGCTCTTATTTCAAAGTTCTGTGTTTCCAGTTGTTTTCATTTATATACCCTTAAAATGACTCCTATATGTCTGTAGCTATGAGTTTTTTTTTTTTTTTTTTATGAGAGTAATGGACTTAAAACCTAAATTCTAAATTCAGACTTAGTAGTGTATTCAACTAATTTCAGAAATATTATTTTGTTTGTTCTATTATATACCTTTTCTGTCCTCTGTATCTCAGCTCTGAAGCTTTAGGTCAGTGGCTGCAACAAGTTGAAAAAAGAATCTCTGGAAAATAAGAATGATGATGATGATGATGACAATAATAATCCTTTATATTTTATAGTTTATTTTATTCTTTTAATTTTTTTCAAAAGCTTTCATATACATCATGGAAACTTACTAAACTTATATTAAAGCCTTACATGTTTCACTCTTGAAATTAGTATGTGTGGAACTATAATAGAGGTAAAGGCATTAATAACCCTACCTTTTTCTAGTCTATTTATTCCTATGCTGATGTCAGAAACTGTTCACATAAATATGTAAATAAAGGATGAAAGGTTTTCCCTTAATTTTAGTAGTTGAAAGTAACACCATAGGTAATTGGAATCAGATTTTTAAAAACTTCTGTAAAGAAATTTATCAAATAACGTAGGGCTATTTTTTCACTTTCGTTTGGAGTAAATAGGCACATATAAACTATGGTTAAATTAGGCGTTCTGGTAGTTCCAGCTGTACACAATTTCTCATTTACTGAGTATTTTGATAAACACTCCCATAATTTTTTCTCTTCCTAATAGGAACTTTGTTAAATTGGGTATAGGATAAATTGCCATAAAAAAGAGAATCCAAACTAGTGGTTTAACATGATAGAACTGTCTGTTTCTCTTCCAGTAATCCATAGTTTAGTGATCCAAAGCTGATAAGGAGATATTGTCATCCTCAACACATAGCTGTTTTCTCTGGGTCCACAGTGGCTGCTCCAGGTGTTATTATCTTCCAACCAGAAAGAACAAAGGCCTGGGAGCACGCGCATTCTTTTTTAGAGAGAAGGCCTCACCTTGGCATATGTATTGCTTCTGGTCTCATCCTATTATTTAGAATGCAGGCATATGGCCATACTAAATCTAGGGTATTTGGGCTAAAGCAGAGAGGACTGTGCAAAGCTTAACTCAGTCTTATTGTCAAAAAAAGAGATAGTACATATTGATAGATAACTAATAATCTTTATTGTATACACTGTGCTGTCAGTTTTATCTGTCAATCTCTACCTATCTTGATCAATCAATATAAATAGACATAAATATAGACATTTTCCCTTTTACTAACAGAAAATTTGATTAGATATAAATTTGCTCAGATTGACTTGATTTTCTGATACCAGTATCTCTACAGTATTGCACAGAAACCACTGAATATATCTAAACACTCTTTCCATAGCTATTATGTATTTCTTGACTTCAAACCATTTCTTCTGAAACTGATTTGAATACAGAGCATCGTAAACTACAAAGGATCCATAACTTTAGGTCAGCTTCCTGGGCCCTCGGATGTGCAAGAGGAAACCTGTAGTTTCCAGTTCACTAGGTTAAAAAAAGAAGAATTAGAAATTCTCAAAGCCAAAAAGATTTAAAAAGTGATAGATATTAAAAAACCATTACTAATAATAGACTGTAATAATATATTGTAAATGTGGTGTAACAGAAGTCAACACAGCTAATTTGATATTATGAACAACCTAGCTTGAAACTGAGTTGATAGAGGGATGAGGTTCAATAAAGTGTTAGTGACTGGTAATTCTATGAGGTTTAGTTTCAAATGTTATTTAAAAACTAGCTTGCAAATATTTAGAAAACCTAGGATACTGTATGCCCAAGTACCACACATTTTAGGTGTCATTTCAATAATTTTCAAGGATAAATTCAGCTAGTAAAACTCATTAATTTCTAAATTTTAAATGATTTGCACCAGCTATGCCTCTTTCTTGGATGAGTAGTTCCTCTAGTAAGTACCCTAATATTAGACTGTCTCTTGAATTTTTAAATGGACTTATTAAAAGAAAAGACTTGAGTGAGACAATTACAAAGCCATCCTTTCCACTTACTATTAAGCTAACAACGTAAGCCCAATATTTAATGTTATTAACAATGCCCAAATTCAAAGGTTTGTGATGAAATGAAGGATACAAAAGGACTGCCATATTTAAAACATCACTTAATTTTTTAAGAAGAATGCAAATCAAAGACCAGAATTAAAGCCCAAGAGAAAATTTTATTTAAGCATATTTGAATTTCTATTGAGTTCCATTTAACCCTGAGGTTTTTTTCTCCCCTTCTGATAAACTTTTGCCCTCTAGCCTGCTGTGAAAAGAACAATGAAGCAGCCACCAGTGGTCCCTAAATTCTCTGTAAGTGACTCTCCCTGAGTCATTATTCTTCAGCTTCCATAAGTAGCATGAAAAATCTCCTTTCTACCTCTCCCACTAGGAACCTGGTGCAAAGCATTGCACTTGATGTCTTGTAGAGCAGAAATCAAGAAACACAGGACCCATCTGTGTCCATTTTGCATGTTGAATGAAAAACATTACCACCATTATAAATTAATGAGAATCTTTTATCTGGCCAGTGCTCTTTCCCCACACAATGTGAATAATGTGGCAAAGATCTGAGACTTCCATAAAAATGACTGCCCCGAGTCTGGCCTCTTCTAGTGTTAAAGAAGAATGGGAACCTGGAAAATTTTCACTGACTGACTAAGGCCGTGAATCTGCTGCTGGGCTGCGGAAACCTTTGTACTTTGTATTTTATGTTTTCAGCTTTTCATCAAAAGAAGAAGAAAGTCAAAAAGGGTGAAAAGATTCAAAGCAGCAATTTAAATTTCAGAAGTGAAGAAATTCTGAAACCAGTATTAATACTCGTTTTCTATCTCTCCCTCTTCTTTTTTGTCAAGTAGCCAAACTCTCATTTTCATATGTAGTTTCTCTGCTTCTTTGTCAATTCATCAGCCTGTGAATCCAGAGTAGATTTCATCTAGGAATCGGACTTCAAAATCCCAGGAACCTGAGTGATTCCATAAGGTGATAGTGCCATTATCCAAACGCTGCTTACTGCCTTCTGATAAGCCTGCTCTCTCCTTAGGAAATCCCAGGACTTTGCTAGTCACTATTGTTTTACGTGCCTGGAACAGTATTTATTAGCACGTGGAGTCATTCATTACTCTATCAGAATCAGGAGGGTAGGATTCCAAAATAAAAACGACAGGGGGTATACACACACACACACACACACACACAAACGGCAGGGGTATACATACACACACACACAAATGACAGGGGTATACATACACACACACACACACAAACGGCAGGGGTATACATACACACACACACACACACACAAA
>NW_016807417.1:1093131-1118762 GCF_001698545.2 Rhinopithecus bieti | reverse complement strand
TNCATACACACACACACACACACACACACACACACACACACTCCTGCTTTAGCCTGCTTACTAGCCAAGGTTCATGCCTTATAGGTGAAATACGTGAATATCTTCTTTGAAAGATACTTCCCCATTTCGTCTTATGTCTTCCACTCACCTGCTTACCTTCTTTTAATTAGCCAAATGGCCACTTCTAACTTTTTCTCTTGTTACTCTGTTTACCTGCTGTGGATAAATCATCTTCTCCCATTTCAATCAGCTCTTACAGTGACTTCCTAATTAACACATAGTAAGTCTCCTCTATGAAATACCTATTTACTAAATTAGACACAGGCGCTTTGTCTTATAAGTCTTCAAGGTGGTGAAGGGTTTCTGTTATTTGTCACGTAGAAGACAATAAACTTAATGACAATTGCCACATCACCTGTGGTGTTGCTGCATCCATCATAAAGAGTCATTTATTCACATTTATGCTGTACATTTCTGTTGGTAAACTCATATTTTCTTCCTGGAAAGAAAAGCACCCATCCTCTCTGGTCTTTATCTTCCCATTTGCTCTATTTTCTACTTTCCATCATCATCTTTCTCTGATTTCTAATTGAGATAGAAAAGATTAAAAGCTCTTTGAATAAATCCATTAATTTATACAGGCATTTCTGCAGGCATTTTCTTCCCTTCAGCAGTGGGTTATGCTAAATATTAATTTACACAAAAGCAACTGTAACTGCATCTGTAACTGATTTGCATCATAATTTTGGCTCAGAAATTACAGCTTCCATAAAAGTCAATTATTAAATGGCAGAACTTGAAGCAATGTTGCTTAATTAGTGAATGTGGTACAGATTGACTTGGTCTTCCAATACCAATACTTCTACCGGATAGAGATGCACAGACACCAATGAATATCCCTAACTCTTCTTTATGCTTCAGTGAAGCTATATCATAAGCAAATATAACCTAATTGGCATTTGGCATAATGTTTTGTGATCTGTAACTTCCTTGTTGCAGAAGTATGGTCTCAGCATCATTTTCTGTGTTGTCTTTTTTAACTTTTGAGGGGTGGATAACCCAAAATTAAATGGCAATGCCCAAGGACAGAAAACCAAAATGAATGAGAAAGGAGATTTCTATGTAGCAAATTCTCTAAGTGTGAAAATGTATCAAATATCTAACTAGATATTCCTGTTGCCCACATAATTCCCATTAAAGCCAAGCTCCTTGCGCAAAGACAGCGTTTTGGTTACAAATGTTAGCCTGCTCAGGAAAGTCTAGTTAAGGTTGTTAAGGCTAGAAACCAGTATCTTGTGAAACTTAAAACATATAGTTTTCTGGTTGAAAATCAAACTGAGACTTTGAATAGTAGTCATTTATCTCATTCTTTAACTGCTAATATGAAACACGGCATTTGAATTTTAAACTTGCTTATAGGAGCTTCTGTATGTTTTAGCATAGGGAATGGATAGTTTGTATCAAAATAAATAACATTAACACTTGAAAGACAAATAACCAATACAAATTTTAAACAATTGTTAAAATCACAATATTGCAATATTTTAATTAAATAAAAGTGGTAGATAAAGCAATAATGTGATAACAGAATATTGGTAAAAGTATCATTTGCTAAATTGCTGGTTTGTGTGAAAATTTAAAACCCCTAAATTTATAATTCATCTTCTCATGGACTCACTTCCAAGTTACTTTTAATTAATGCAAAAGCTACATAAACTAAACAATTCAGAATAGGAATGTAGAATTCTGTTGCAAAATTAAATGTTTCTGTTGTAGGCTAATAAGTTTGCCATCCAATTAGATTAAAAATGAATACTGCATATATAGTACNTCTCCCATTTCAATCAGCTCTTACAGTGACTTCCTAATTAACACATAGTAAGTCTCCTCTATGAAATACCTATTTACTAAATTAGACACAGGCGCTTTGTCTTATAAGTCTTCAAGGTGGTGAAGGGTTTCTGTTATTTGTCACGTAGAAGACAATAAACTTAATGACAATTGCCACATCACCTGTGGTGTTGCTGCATCCATCATAAAGAGTCATTTATTCACATTTATGCTGTACATTTCTGTTGGTAAACTCATATTTTTCTTCCTGGAAAGAAAAGCACCCATCCTCTCTGGTCTTTATCTTCCCATTTGCTCTATTTTTCTACTTTCCATCATCATCTTTCTCTGATTTCTAATTGAGATAGAAAAGATTAAAAAGCTCTTTGAATAAATCCATTAATTTATACAGGCATTTCTGCAGGCATTTTCTTCCCTTCAGCAGTGGGTTATGCTAAATATTAATTTACACAAAAGCAACTGTAACTGCATCTGTAACTGATTTGCATCATAATTTTGGCTCAGAAATTACAGCTTCCATAAAAGTCAATTATTAAATGGCAGAACTTGAAGCAATGTTGCTTAATTAGTGAATGTGGTACAGATTGACTTGGTCTTCCAATACCAATACTTCTACCGGATAGAGATGCACAGACACCAATGAATATCCCTAACTCTTCTTTATGCTTCAGTGAAGCTATATCATAAGCAAATATAACCTAATTGGCATTTGGCATAATGTTTTTGTGATCTGTAACTTCCTTGTTGCAGAAGTATGGTCTCAGCATCATTTTTCTGTGTTGTCTTTTTTAACTTTTGAGGGGGTGGATAACCCAAAATTAAATGGCAATGCCCAAGGACAGAAAAACCAAAATGAATGAGAAAGGAGATTTCTATGTAGCAAATTCTCTAAGTGTGAAAAATGTATCAAATATCTAACTAGATATTCCTGTTGCCCACATAATTCCCATTAAAGCCAAGCTCCTTGCGCAAAGACAGCGTTTTTGGTTACAAATGTTAGCCTGCTCAGGAAAGTCTAGTTAAGGTTGTTAAGGCTAGAAACCAGTATCTTGTGAAACTTAAAACATATAGTTTTTCTGGTTGAAAAATCAAACTGAGACTTTGAATAGTAGTCATTTATCTCATTCTTTAACTGCTAATATGAAACACGGCATTTGAATTTTAAACTTGCTTATAGGAGCTTCTGTATGTTTTTAGCATAGGGAATGGATAGTTTGTATCAAAATAAATAACATTAACACTTGAAAGACAAATAACCAATACAAATTTTAAACAATTGTTAAAATCACAATATTGCAATATTTTAATTAAATAAAAAGTGGTAGATAAAGCAATAATGTGATAACAGAATATTGGTAAAAGTATCATTTGCTAAATTGCTGGTTTGTGTGAAAATTTAAAAACCCCTAAATTTATAATTCATCTTCTCATGGACTCACTTCCAAGTTACTTTTAATTAATGCAAAAGCTACATAAACTAAACAATTCAGAATAGGAATGTAGAATTCTGTTGCAAAATTAAATGTTTCTGTTGTAGGCTAATAAGTTTGCCATCCAATTAGATTAAAAATGAATACTGCATATATAGTACCTATTTATAGACTAATTTCCAAGCAAGAATTTTAAGATGAATTACATAAACATAATTAAAACATGCATTGCCCAGAGTATACCTAAGAAAATTAAAATCTATTAAAGTTTTTGAAGTTTTGAAGTCCATTGTATTCCTGGAGAGGAAATTTCATGGTTGAAAATCTTTTAATAAACTGATAAAAAAGAAATATGTATTCATAATATTTACTTGGTATCAGAAACTTTCCAAAAAGAAGAATTTTTTTAAACCAAGTGGGTAATGAGAGAGTATTTGATAATCACGTGTGTCCTGACCCTTAAAGCAGTCAACAAAAACACACATGAATACAGATAACTGAGATTTAGTCTATTTTAATTGACATTACTTTCACTTGGTAGAAGGTTAATGTATAATAAACGTATTACTGGGAAATATTGAGAAGTTGGGGACCAATACCTGAAAAGTTCCCAGTGAATAAACTTCATTTTCTATAAGTATTAAGGCAAATATATGAATAAAATGAATTTGGTTGCCCTGGAAGTTTAAGTTAACAAATATTGTTTTCAAAGTCTCAGAAAATGTCTTTTAATTTCCTCTTAACAGGTTTTTCTGAAGATACGCAAAAAAATCTTAAATACCTAAATTTAAGAAAATATGCATACAGTTAGAAATGTTTGTTGTCTTTATTGAGGGTGATAGATACATCCACGAGTGGCATTTTCTTCTCAAAGACAAGTGAATGGTGTTGGCTGAGTTTTGGAGAGAGAGCTGTTACACTCCACAAATAATTACACAAGCACAATGAATAATGATGCTTCTCTCAGATGCACTTTAATTATTTACTTTGTACCAAGAACCTTGTCCTTGTTTGGAATGCAGTCACACTTCTATTGACACATGGTCACAGCCAATATTTCATGAAATCATTGAATGAAAATTACTCTTCAGAAAGTGAAGTTATATTTTATCACCCTTCCTTAATAATATGAAATACCTTTGTAATTAGATACTTTATATTGGTGTAACTTGTGTGACATCCTTTTATTTTCAAAAATTATATTATTTATTTGTGTTAGGCTTCTAAAATGTAAAAACATAGATATAATTTTTTCCCCTTTATGGTATTCAGCAAAAGCATGAGGTTTGGAATCAGATACTCTGAGTTAGTGACCCACAGCTGTCACCCTTCTTATGTGATATTAGACAATCTACGTAACCTCTGGTCCTGGGGTGCTTTGTCTTTTAAATAAACACATGAGGTTTACCTCACAGGACTGGCGTGAGGAACCAATGAGGACAAACATGGTAGAATCTTGCCAACTATTAGGTTGGTTCAAAAGTAATTGGTTTCAGCCATTAAAAGTAATAGGGGCTTCTAAAAGGGGCTATTTGAATGTAAACTATTTTAAGGGTCTTGGTTGTGGACGTGTGAAAGATTCCCAGCATTTATGGGGAAACATGTTGACTCCTGAGATAAAGATGTGTTGAGAAGGGAGTAGGCGGCGTGCCAGTTCTGTAACTGGAAATGTGGATCATGAGCCATGACTTCTGCCTGAGGGGATGACAAATGTGAAAGTAGCAACAGGCAGGAAAAAGGCAAAATATGAATTTTTTTTTATGTTGATAGAATATAATTTTCTTGGGAGTTACATGTATCTTCCCTCTATGTCGTACTCTTACAGAACAGGTACTTATACAAATGGACTAAGTTGTGAAGATCTTCTTCTGGATCATAACAACTTAAAAGGAACACAGGAAAGTTGGAGAGATTTTTAAGGAGGACCATCAATATAATTAAATGATTTAGGTATAGGACCTGTGGGGGAAATGTTCTGGGATTATTCAGTATGCTAAGGACAAGGTTAGATGTAAAAATGTGGGAATGTGTAATACACTAAGGATAAAAGAACATCTGTTTTCTGTGTCTAAGAAAAATCCAAAAGGAACTGGGCTTAAGGTATAAGATAACAAATTTAAATTAGAAACAAGAAAGAATTTCCTGTCAGTGAGGGTTGTTGAGCATACAAGGACTTGCTGGAATCTCCTCTGTACATCTTTGAAAAACTGTTTTCATTTAAATGGAATGGTGTAGGCTTTGACCTTCCTGAATGTAAGACAATGGGTCAAATAACTTTTAAATAACATTTCTAATTGCCTTGATTGTGAAGTACTGTGAGTCTGGCAAAATAGAGAACTGCAGCAGAAATTGTACAAAATAAAAGGCTTAACTATTTGCATGGAGAAAGAGAATATACATTTGATCCTAGTTATCCTACATTGTATTCTTGTACAAAAACTAAGTGATTGCTTGGAGCATTCTAGAATATGGAACATATTTCAAAAAAGATTATATGGAAGTCTCCTTGGAAATTCTCTTTTTTTTTTTTTTTAATTCTCTACTTCTGAACTCTATGAACCCTGGATTGAGTGTGATAGGATATGCAAAGTGTGCGAAAGACTGTTAGCTTTTCATTAGTTACTTATTTCTTATTTTTCCTGTGCTAGACTATCTTTTCCAACCTCCTTTGTACTGATGTATAGCTCTATGTTTGAGTTCCAGCCAGAGGAATATGAAAGTAGTAGATGCGATGTGTACCATTTCTGGGCTAATGCTTTTCAGAAGAATGTATGCCCATTTTTACAGACCATGAATAGGTACTACAGGATGGGTGAGCCCCAGCTGGAAGGAATCTGAGTTCCTGAGTTACTACATGGAGGGTCACTTGCCAACTAGGAACATCTGCCTCAGTTGTTTATGTGAGAAAGAAGCTTCTGTTTTATTTGAATTATTCTCCTTTTTTTAGATTTATTTCTTTTGCAGGCTTGTCCAAGACATTGAGTAGCCAAGTCCATATTCTTCTGTTTATTTCTTCTCAGATCTTAGTCAAATACTTTTCTTCTTATTTAGATTTCTCTTCCATTAAATGGTGAGAACTATGAATTCACTTTTTTGGGGCCATATTGGAATGATGGATCATATTGCACCTTGAAAGGTAGTTTTATTATTTAACCTAAAGAGTGAAAATATTTTCTAGTGGTTGAATAATCATATCAGAATGTACTTGTTACAAAATAAAGATTTACAACCCACCCATTTTACTCTATCTCAAAAAAAGAAAACAATCTTTAAAATATAGGAAGAGGGGCAAAGATTTACTACACATTTCCAACAATATTTGTTAAAAATGTGGTATCTTTTTCACTGAGAGGATTTTCTTCAGTATGATCAATGAATCACATAACGGAAAGCTGGATTTAAATTCCATCTTAGTTTGGGCAGCTATAACAAAATACCTTAGCCCAGGTAATTTATAAACAACAGACATTTGTTGTTTCTCATAATTCCAGAGGCTGGGAAGTTCATGAGTAAAGCATCAGCAGATTTGGTGTCTGCTGATAGCTTGATCTCTGCTTCAAAGATGGTGTCTTGCTGTTGTGTCTTCACATGATACAAGACCCAAACAAGTTCCCAAACAAGTTCACTATGTAGTCAACATCTGAAAAGTTATCTCATTAAATTCTAACTACTCCTCTATGAAGTAGGTATTATTATGTTATTGGCACAGATGAAGTAACAAACTCTGAGAGGTTAAGTGACTTGCCCAAAGTCACAGAGTTAGCAAATGGTAAAACCAGGATTTAAAACCATGTTCACTAAATTTCAAGGAATTGTGCATTGGATGACAGAGGTAGGTGCAAAGACAAAAATGATAAATTAATTAAAGTTTAAAGATAACAATGATATATTTCTTCTTCTAGAGAAAAAAGTCAGTTTAGTCAAGGCATAGATACTAAAAAGTATGTTCTTGCTAAACGTTAAAATGATGGTATATAAAATAATAAAATGATAGCTGTGGGAAGAAACCTGGTGTGTTTTTCCATTGCAATTATTATAAAGCACTGGATTTTCCTGACATTGATTGGTTGGAAATTGTTGCTAATGAGATCATTGTTGGGGCTTAATTATTGACTAGTCTCCTTTGTGCTCCTTGATACCACTTCACATGGCTCCCCTATCCCTGCCAGTTATCTCATGAACATATGTCTTGGGTGCAGAAGAGCAATACAGGCATCTTTGGGTAGAACTGAGCAAGGGCATCATTGCTATTTGAAAAGCCACTTAATGTGGACATGTAGGTCAACAGTGGAATATTCAGATGCACATAGCCTTGTCCATTATGACCCAAATTTGATGTATCTTTGGCAGGACTCTATATTGGGACCTAACTAGATTCTAAGTAAAGATGACATTTGGAGTTCTCTATTTACACACTTCTGTTTATGCACAATCTAAAACTTCCCATTACTTAATTTTATTTCTCTGCTGCAGTTGAGCTAAAATAATTCAGTCATGTATTCAGGTAATTTGTTTGGAGAGATGAGAGGAGGTAGTGACATTAGATAATCATAGAATTATAAGTTAGAAGAGACTTTGGGAATTGTCTGATCCAGTGTCCTCAGTATACTAGTGAGGAAACTGAATTTTAGAGAGCCAGTGGCTTGATCTGGGCCACTGTCTGCTGTGTGTAGACTTTCCTCTTGTGCACCAGCGCTGGGCCTGGTTCTGACTCCAACCAGGCTCTGTGCTTGGTCTGTTGCCACTGGAAAAATTAGGTACTAATGAGAGAAACTGCTTTAAGGGAAGAGAAGGAAGACACTAAAGAGAAGCTGTAACAAAGTTTCAGAATGTCAAAGCTAAGAGGAATCTTAGAGATTACCTTTTCTACCTGTCTCATTTATAGAGGATGAAATTCAGTCCTGGATACGTTGAGTGGCTTTTGAGGCCGTATAGAAATACAAAAGCCACAGTAGGTAAATGTACTGAGAATATACTTTATGGCAGGCATTGTGCTAATGCATGTATTATGTTATATAATATATATTATCTTATATAGCATTTAAAGGCTGGCTCCACTTTACAACTGAGTAAACTGAGGCCTAAATAATTCAAGTAACTTTCTTAACATCACATAATGAATATAACAACAGAACCGGGATTCCAGTGTGGGCCATGTCAAGAACTTGAAGTGTCTGAAATTTCCATCTTCTTGAAACCTAACAAGTTAGCCTGCTATAGTTTCATGGATGCTGGCAGAACACCTGAGACTCTTGAGTCAGAGACAGAAGACTTTATTATTACTCATATTAATAATAGTGGTCATAGTGTCAGCAGTTTCCTGAGCCCCAGTTCTTATAGAACAGTGGGAAGAGGGCTGGGGGTCACTTGCACACACAGTGAGGTGTGCTTTATGAGAGGAACCCTGAGTTCAAGAGACACAGATCTTTTATAGTGGGCAGTAAGTACGGGGACTTTTTGTTCTGGAGGGAGACACTATCTTCCACAGCTGTTGCTATGTAAACATTCTTGAAAAGACAGTTTGTAACAAAAGCAGTCAGTGCCACTGCTTGCAAGACATGCAGAAACATGAAAGAGTCATGGAGAATTGCCTCCCAACATACTTTGACTGTAAAACTCATATTATCAACCACTCACGCACTGGCTCAGTAGCGGTGCAGCTGTCAGGAAGACGTGATGTTGTAATGGTTTGCTGTTGAAATGGAAGCATTTCAATAATACAAATTTCTGCCATTGAAATGCCCATCGGTAGTCAGCCCATTGCATCCTGAGATAGGTGCATATAAAGCCACAGATATATAATTGGGGCTGATTTTCGAAAACATTTCCTGTCTTTAGGCATTTTTCTCCCTTATGTAAAAGCTTACTTGAAAGAAGGAAGTAGTAGAGGAGAGAAGAGACTCCAAGTGCCATTTGAAGAGAACAGGGTTTCCAGGCTTTACACAGTCATCGACTGCCAGTCTTCACAGGTTGTTGCTGATGTTGCACAGGTCTGTTCACAATACAAAAAGAGGGTAGCTGCTGGGGTGGAAGGAGCAGGGCCTTTGATGTTTTGTCTCCTAAATTTGAATAAATTTTGCTTCTTTACTGCTGCCCTTGCATAAATTTCACCCCCATCTCTGGAGGTTTCATTAGTTCTAAGATGAGAGTGACTCTTGGCAACTCATAGTACACGACCTGGCAAATAAGCGATCAGTTAACATTAGTTATTATAACTAAAATTAGTAGAAATCTGGCATGCATAAAAGTAATACTGAAAGACACTTTAATACGTAAAACCCCATAAGAAATATCACTTTGAGCTAAAAGACAATGCAAGGAGGAATTTTAAATTGACAAAGTGAATTTTATTATTTAAAATGTAGAAATAATATTTGTGGTGATAATGTTAATGCCGCTGCCTTTAAATCCCAGAGTGAAACTCAACTGGCTTCATTTATGCATTCCAAGAAAAGGGAACCCTTTTGTTAAGCCTCACTTAGTCCATCTTAAAGCACCTTTCAGTCAAAGAACAGCTTCTCATTAAGAGAAAAATGGTTATTAACGTCCTCATTTTGCTTCCTCTCGTGAATTATTTGCATTCAGAAATGTGCATGGCATTAGTTTCAGGGTAAATGCAAATATGACAGCGGGATTTCTCACCAAGCTCTTTTTTATTATTAGCTCTTTTTATGTACTCCATTTATTATTCCCTCATCATTTTTCACATTGTATTAAAATGTTAGATTTCTTAAAATAATAATATTTCTTTCATTCGGTAATTGTCTCAGCCCTGTCTACAACAGTCTACATCATAGAGTGGCCATCTATAATTTGGAATGGTTTGTAATGACTGTTCATTTTTGCTTAGGGGAGGCCCAGGAATTAGCTATCGTGAAACTGAATCCTCTCTCTCCCACCGAGAATGTGATTAGTACAGGTGAGGTTCATGGGCTCACAAAAGAGGGCAGTGGTGTGAGGAAGACTGCTGCTGTGAGGGCTGTCAGTATATTTACAGTCTGGGGCTGGAAGAGAAATTAAGGTTTTTTTTCTTCCCTCAGCTACGAGCAGTGTCCATCTTCAATGCTTTTAAAATACAATAGCCTCATACCATATTTTTCTCTTGATGTTGTGAAGTCATTATGTGAGAAATGTTTGCTTGTTGCATCCAACATTCTCCTTACAAGGAGTGAATGAATCGGGAAGCTAAGGGTTCTTAGTCAGAGGGTAGTGGGCACAGCCTGACTGGAGTGGAATCAGGGAATCAGGAACATACTTCCCATGAGGGTCTGCCTTGACAAACTGGTTATAATTACTTTGTTTTTCTCTGGTTATTAAAAAAAAAGGTAATAGATCTGACTAATGAAACCAAGCTAATAAAATCATTTGATAATTTTGATTCACTGCACTTCACTATACCAAGCTTCCCTGTTGACTCACAAATTGTTGCTGTCAAGTCTTTTTGCTTTTTTTTTGGATATAACTTAATGTCTCTTGTTCTCTCTCCTTGTTACTGTCCATCATTTCTCTTCTTCCCTTCAGGGAGCAGGGAAATGATCAATGACCAAGGCTCAAAGCAAGCTATCCAGCAGATCACATAATCATGTCCGTATGGTGTATTATGCAACATGTGGATACTTTGATAAGGCTTTTACAGTGGGATCTGCTTCTTAGTGCATTATGAACTATAGGATATAGCAACTAGTGTTCATACTTGGGTGCTATGTAAATTTTTCCTTTCTAGAGTATGAAATGGAAAACAACTGACTTCACCATGACCTGGAAGATAGGAGCAGTAGCAAGCTTCTGACTCAGGGTTCAGTGGGTACCGGTCTGGGCTTAGACACATTCTTTCATGTATCTTATACTGTCTACCTTGCCTCAATTTTATTAAAAGTCATGTAGTGAGTAGTGGGTTAGCATAGATCAACTTTGTTTTGTGGGTGGGAAGAGAGGGATGAAGAGTTTCTCACAACTTCCAGTGTGCTGCTGAGTAACACATGCCATTTAGCCTAAACCAGATAGTGTTAATTGTGAGCAGTTACTATGTGCCTGACACTTTGCTAAGTGCCACACACACATTTCACTACATTTTTACAACAGTGCTGTGAGGTAGTTCCTATGTTACCAGCATTTATAGAAAAAGGAAGTTCAACATCAAAGAAAGTAATTAGAACTTCTCAACATAGAATGCCTAAAATATTATGTCCTGTTGCCCGCTGAACAAAGTGGATGAGGATGCCTGGCATTAGGGGCAATTGACCAAAGGTCCCAATCCAGCCAATATCTGGGCAAACCAGTAACCCACGGCACAGCCATATGCATTATGATGGCGGTTTCAAGCTACCGTTGTTGGTGACGTTTCCTTCTTTTTTTTGGAAGGTTATTTGTATTACTGCTTTCTAGAATCATCAGTTCATATACTTGCCATGTTTTCACCCTTTGAAAAAAAAATTGTCTTTTCCTTATTGATTTGCAAACTGACTTAGATATAGAGAGGTGGACAAATTCTCAGACTGTGGATTCAAACTTCCTGGGTTAATGTACTGGTACTGTTCATGCACTACTCATGTTAATGTTCAGTCACTTGTTAACTGTGGCTACTGGCAAGTTACTTAACCACCTTTGCCTCAGTGAAATGATAATTATAACAGAACCCACCCCCTTAGGGTTCTTATGAAACAGTACCCATGAACTATTGAGAACACTGCCTGTTACACAGGAAGCACTCATAAATGTTAACCATTATGTCATGGATACCAGCACTTTGTTACATACACTGCAAATATTTTTCCAATATGTCTCCTTCTTGTCAACTTTGTAAGATTTTTGATATACATTTAACTTTTGGAGATTAATGACTTTAAAACAAACTCACAAAAGTTAAAAGTAAGTAACTTGTTTAAGGGGAAAGAGGACGCTAGAGGCTGGGAAGGGTAGGAGGAAGGAAAGGCTAGGGATAGATTTCAAAATTACAGCTTGGTAGGAGGAATAGGGTTTATTGATCAATAGCACTATAGGATGACTATAGTAAACAATCATATATTATATAGTTTCAAATAGCTAGAAGGAGGATATTGAATGTTCCCAACACAAAGAAATGATTAATACTTGAGATGATGAATATGCTAATTATACTGTTATAATCACTGATGTGGTTTGGCCCTGTGCCCACCCAAATCTCATCTTGCATTGTAGTTCTCATAATCCTCATGCGTTGTGGGAGGGACCTGGTGGGAGGTAATTTAATCATGGGCGTGGTTACCTGTATGCTGGTCTTGTGATAGTGAGTGAGTTCTCACGAATCTGATGATTTTATAAGGGGCTTTTCCCCCTTTTGCTTGGCACTTTTCCTTGCTGACGCCATGTGAAGAAGGACATGTTTGCTTCTCCTTCCACCATGATTGTAAGTTTCCTGAGGCCTCCCCAGCTGTGCTGAACTGTGAGTCAATTAAACCTCTTTCCTTTATAAATTACTCAGTCTTAGATATGTCTTTATTGGCAGCATGAGAATGGACTAATATGATCACTATACATTGTATGTATCAAAACATTAATATGCTTCCCATAAGTATGTAAAATTATGAGTCAATTAGAAATCAAAAATTTTAAAAAAGTTTACTTAAAATAGATATGTATAGTTAATAGCAGTGATAAAATACACATGTAGAAGAAGACACCTTCAACTATTCTGATGACACTTTATATCAGTCTTTTATCTATACATCCCAATGATTTCCTACAATAGAAGAAAGCAAATAATCTATATTATATTTACTAGTTAATTTCTTCAGGCTTTTCCCCCTACCCTTGTTCATCTTTTGGTGGTCTGAAGTGGAGAAATCATTTTCATCATCTCCAAGGAGCTGCAGGGCTCGGGGATGCTTGAGTTTGATACCCTTCCTGTACAGAACCGCACTATCACTGTAATGCACTCAGGGTCATCATTCAAAACCTTGGCCAATTGAATTAGGAACTCTGGAGCGCAGGGGTTACAGCAACGATTTAACTGCCAACCAGGCAGCCACCCAGGGGTACTGGACCACTAGATTGAGAGATGGTGCCACCATTGAAGGATGGTCCCTATATCAGTGTTATGTGTATTATGTGAATGACAGGCTAATACAATTCCTCATCCACAGAGAGTTGGTAAGAAAAATGCACTCGAAATGGAACCAGTAAGAATCGTTGTTCAGTCAGAAGACAAATTGCCATGACTTTTTTAACCTAAAGTAATGATCTCTTTCTGATTTTTATACTTTTTTCTTGGAAGGATAACCATCCATTAAAAATATAACCTTGACAGAGTCTTGCTGTTGTTTTATAAACCATATTAGATATGATAATTTTTAAGACCAGCTATAACTTTATCAAAGGAAAAGTTGAAAGGTATAGACTTTTTAAAAAAGAAGAAATCAACAATGAAAAGTGTAAATATCTCACATACCTCAGATCTCTGAAAGTAGTGATCGTGTTGGCTTGAATCTTGGTAAAATAGGTTATTGTTTAGAGACCCCAGGGAACTTAGAAAGGTTCATATCACATCAGTATTCAACACATGATTTGTATTATTAACAGTTAGACATGCTAATAACGAAAAGTATATGTGCCAAAATGTTACATGCCAATAAGGAAAATTACAACACTGGTACAATTTTTAAACATGTTCAGAATAACTAAATGTATTCTATCAACAAACACAGTTAATCAGTGTTTGGATGTTCTCAGTTCTTTAGGTGATTCCAGCATCTGTTGATCAAACTTCAGGCCAAAAACTCCTTCAAGCCATGGGTCTGCCAGAAAGGAACTGGCAAAGATTTCCTCATTTTGCTACAGCCTGGCTGGAGATCAGTGTGAAAATCTATATAGATGAACATACAAATAAATCTACCATCCATATTAAAAAGAGAGATCTATCATCAGCTTAATTTTGGTCCCTAGGTGATGCCTGTCTTAAGCTTGTTATGATAATGTGGCTGGCGTTGAGGAGAATATTTGGCTAATGGTGCACTAAAATATAGTCATTCATATATTAAGAAGTTAAGGGAATATTATAATTATTGAGATAACTTAATAAGCATCTGTCTGGATTGGTATTAATGTGTGCTAGTGTGTGCACATTTAAGTTAAATATAAACAGATCCTTCATCCTCTAAAAGCTTAATATGAGTGGCATATGCATGAACAGACTGACATACACAGATGCCAGCATCAACCAAAACAGTAAATTGAACCAAATATTTGCATGATGTACAATCGCTTGTACGATGCTTAAAGATGAAATTTGAAACATGAAATGTGTCTATCAGAATATTTGCTCTTGAGAGAGAAATTATCTCATTAATTTCAGTTACTCATGGAAATTTTTAAATAAGATAGTCCTCCATAAAATATGTCTCTATGTTTTAAGGGGCATCTGGATGATAGATGCTCAGTAAATTTTTGCAGAAGGAAGGAAAGAAAGGTAAGTTAGGTTTGGAAAGAAAGTCTCAGGTTTGTGTGGCGAGAAGATTTAGAGCCTACAAAAAGTAGACAATTTGAGGGTTCTTGGAAAATATCTTTGTTAAACAGACAAAAAACAGGCAAATAAGTAGAAACCTTAGAGGAGAGATGAAATGGAGATTTAATTACAGTTTAATGCTTCTCAGATTTTTATAACATTTTCCTGCTTATGTTTGGCAAACATAATAATGATTGATTAATTGTATCAGATGAAAGGATAACAATAGAGCTGCTTGTCTTGTTTGTAAAGTTTCTATTTTTATAGAACCCCCCAGCTCCTATTCCCACTTGTTTGGAAAGGTGGAGCTCTTTTGCTCAGGATGATACAAGACTGATGTGGAGACCTTTGGCTCTCTCTGGTCTGATGTCATGACTACAGAAAAACCTACTGAAAAGGTTTTTCTGATACGAAGTGAGAACCATTAATTTTCTCTCATCAGCTTTTGATGTGTAAGATCTTTGTTTCAAATCAGTGGGCTACTGCACTGCCAGGTGGGGGTAGTGTGAGTTTCAGTAGGGCTGTGTTCAAAAGAAAGTGTGGCCAATCATAATGCCAGGGTTGTCTTGATTGTGATGTTGAGATATTCAACCTGGCCAGACAACAAGGACAGTGAGAGCCCTACATTGTTTGGGCAGGGGCCCTTCCAACCCTCCAGAAGGAGCATAGTCAGAAAAGAAGTGGAGAAAACCACCATAACTACTTTGAAGAAAAAAAGAAGGAAATCACAAAACAAGCCCATGATCGGGTAATCTGATTACAAAGAAACGAATATAAAACAAAATCCCATTTCTCAAAGTGGGCATTTAAAAATCATATATTTTATGATCTGAATGTTTCCTTTCTGCCAATTAGTGGGTTTGGTTTTCAGTATTCTGAAAGGAACTGAAGTGTAGTAAGTGGCAAGCCATTCCCCACCCACAGAAGCATGCAACCTGCTCTAATAAACATAGCAGGGTCTTTGGAATCAGGTCCAAGTTTAAATCTAGCTTTGTTCTTTACCTGTTATGTGATTTTGGACAAGTTAGTTAACCTTTTGGAGACTCACTATCCTTTTCTGTGAAATGGAGATAATGGGATTTATTCAACAGGATTATTGTGAGGATTTGATGCTATAAAGTCACCTGGCACTACTGCCTGTGAAATGTTAGTTTTCCTGCTAATGAAGAAAGTGGGGAGTAAAGAGAACCTACTTCTGAGAGAGAACCCATTAAAGTCTCCATGCATTTTCATAGTTTCAGTAATGTAGTGATGCTCAGTAACAAACCAGATCTGAAAATGTAGCCAAAGGATAGAATCATGATGTTGTACAAATATTTATCTAAAAGAATGTTACTTGTAGGTTTGTTCATAATGGAGAAAATTAGAAATCATCTGCATGTTCAACATGGGATTGCTTAAACAGATTATACCAAGTGTATTTGATATAATACTAAGCAGTCGTTAAAAATGTCTTGGAGCTGGATATGTAAAGTTATGGAAAATGTTTACAGTGTTTCACTGAACAAAAATAAAAAACCTGCCAAACTGCATTACTAGAGGATTCTGGTTTTAAAATAGAAAATTATGTAAGTATTAAAATAACAGAGAATAATACATCTGCATGTTAAAACTTGGTCTCTTTGGGGTAATATTGTGGGTGATTTAGTTCATGTCTTCGGTTAATTTTGGTATTTCATGATTTTTAATAGTAGTCAGAATTTAATTTTGTGATGGAAGTGTACTTTAAAATATTCTTACGATTACATTTTAATAGAACAATTGGTTGGTGACACAGTTTAAACAATTACAGGTTCAAAAGACAAAAAAACAGTGGAATAATTATTAGATGAATTATTTTTCTGCATCTGACTCAATAAAACAGGTGAATTTGTATGGTTGATGATGCTTATCAAAGTCTGGTTTATTTCTGATTTTTAGATATTTTAATGTCATTTCTATATTAATATTTTATCTTTATATTATAGATTAGGAGGGTGTGGTATTTTATATTATATATATAAATTATTTATTTATTTTTATTTTTAGAGACAGGCTGTCACTCTGTTAACCAGGCTAGAGAGCAATGGTGAAATCACAGGTCAATGCAGCCTTGAACTCTGGGTTCAAGCGAGCTTCCCACCTTAGCTTCCCCAGCAGATAGGACTATAGATGCTTGCCACCACACCCAGTTAATTTTTAATTTTTTTGTAAAGACAGGGTCTCACTATGTAGCCCAGGCTGGAACTCTTGGCCTCAAGTGATCCTCCTGCCTTGGCCCCCAAAGCTCTGGGATTACAGATGTGAGCCACTGCACTCGGGCTGTTGCGTTTTATAATACAAAACATGTTTATATGATACCTTCAACAACCAGAAGCATTTTTGTTTATATTATAATTAGCTCCTTTAGAGAGATCAAGATAAAAAGTTTAGGTAGAGCACTTGGTTTTCATCTGGTCACTTACATAGAGAGACATTTTGGTTCTTGACTGAGCAAGTCAAGACAACAGATACTGCTTTTAATTAGAAAATTAAATACACAAATGTTTAAATTTAATTCACTGAAAATAATAGTGGTTTTAAAATGTACTACTCCATGCATTCATTTATTTATTATTTCATTAGTTATACCTTTCTTCTATTCAAATATAGTTGGAGTTTGAAATAAAAATATATAATATGGCATTTATAATATGGTTCTAAATATAATAAAGTAGTCTAGGAACAACATTCTTACTGTTCTTCAGTCTCATTTTAAACTACTCAAATCACAAATCTAAAAAAAAGAAAGAACTAGCTATGCATTTGCTTAAAATAGATTCCATAGTTCATAATAGGCCTTTGCTGCAAGGAAACTAATCCAATAGTTGCATTAGGATAGTTAATAATTTTGAAGAATAAATTTAGAGAATCAAATTTTATTATAATGAAAGTTATAAGATCTCTGTTTAATTTGAATCTGGAGTTAGCTGATATGCAGCATTATTTTTTTGATATCATGAGGTTTATATGGCAGATACTTTGTCAAGAAAAGTTGTCTTCACAAGCTTTTGCATCAACTATTTTTAGTTATTTATTTTCTAGGCAATATCATGATTTATTTATGCAAAATCACTTTTATTAATTATGAAGTGGATCTGATTTGTCCACTTGGGAGAGTAAAAATAGATGAACCTTTTGAAATTCAGTACATTGACATATGTTTTAAGAGTAAAGATAGTGATTAAGAATGCACAGAATGTGGACATAGCTCCCTAATGTCTTATCGCATCATCCTTTGATAAAGGATACAAAAACAGAATTCCTGGGTGACATAACTCTAAAACTGCAATTGACTTCAGTGGTCATCAATGTTTGGTGCTGATTTCAGGTGTTTAGTGAAATATTAAATGTATTTTAAAATGTATTAAGTTCCTGCTTTATATCCACATAATATCGTATCATGTAATCAATTATATCATATAATATGATCTCATACTATTGGATACGTAAATATATCATTTTCCACTAAGCATTTTTAATGACTGCATAATACTTCTGTATTTGAATGAAGTATGATTTACTTGACTCTTGATTCTGTTTAATATTCAGGTTTTACTGAATATTTTATTTACAAATATGATATTCTGATGAACACATTTAACTTAAATCTTTATCTATTTCTGATGATTGCTGTGTCAGAGTTTTGAATATGTATAAAATGTGTTTAAATACATTTTCAGGATCTAAATTAACCTCTTGCAATGAGGCATGACTAACATGGGGCATGCATGAATCCTTCTTCAAATGCATTTTAAGTAGAATGAGAATGCTTCTTCGTTTGTTTGTGTCCATTGAGTGCCAGCCATACGTTAGCACTGTTCTCGGGGCAGGAGGTCATTTATACTGATGCCACTGAAACTGCTCTTGTCAAGGTCACTGTGAACCTATAAGTTGCAAATCAAATGGTCAATTTTCATCTTTTTCCTTGATGGATTCATTAACAGCATTTGGCACAATTACTTAACTATGAAGTTGGTGCAAAAGTAATTGCAGTTTTCGCTTGCAGTTTCCATTACTTTTAATGCAAAAACTGCAATTACCTTTGCACTAACCTAATAATTAAAGAATTATATTGTTGCCTTCATATCTGAGATACTATTCTTTCTTGGTTCCCCTCTCACTTAATTGATTGCTCTTTCTTTGTTTATCTTCATTTTCCTGACCTGCACATCTTAGAGTGACCCAAGCTCACCTCTCAAATTTCTCTTCTTTGTGGTACTCACAACCTAGATAGTCTCATCTACCCATAGCTTTACATTCCATCTATTCCCTGATAAGAGCCAAATTTATTTATCCATCCCTGACTTTTCCCTAAACTCTGAAGTAACAAGCACAACCATCAATTTGGCCTGCCCCTTAATATCTAATAGACATTTCAAACTTAACATGTCCAGAACTGAACTATTGATTTTGTGCTCCCCTACTAGCAAAACAAACAAATAAATAAACCTGACTCTGAAATTGTTCCCTTCCTCCTTCGATAAATGGCAACTCCAGTCGCATAATTTATCTGTTCAAAATCTTGGGGCCACCGTATCTTTTATCCAACAAATAATAAATGAGTGGCCCCAGGCTCTGTGTAGGTGTGGGGGATTCATCAGGGGTACATACACACACATACATAGTCATAATGGAGCTTCATTCTAGTGAATTTGATTTTTGTCTCTTTGTCTCCATCATCCCATCAGCAAATTCTGTTGATTCAGAATTCATAATGTTCACGTTTCATAATATATCTGAAATCGGCCACTTTCCATAATCTCTGCTATTTTCCACCCAGTCAAGTCATCATCTTTTCCTTGCACTGTTGCATTAGTCTTCTAACTGGTCTTCTTTGTTCCTGTCTTTGCTCTAGTAAAGTTTTTTTCAGTACAACACCCAGAGTGATCCTTTTAAAACTGATGACAGATTATGTCACTCTTCAATTTAAAATCCTTCCCTGAAAGAAAGAAAGAAAGAAAGAAAGAAAGAAAGAAAGAAAGAAAGAAAGAAAGAAAGAAAAGAAAGAAAGATCCTTCCCAGTTAAAAAGGAAACACAAAGTCCTTACCATGAACTTCTAGACCTACAGTAGGAACTCAAGAGATATTAAGGGTGAAGGTCTGGATAAGAGAGTGAAAGGATGTAATTTACAGACCTATGTAGAGACCACCTGAAAAATAACAATTTCAAAGCCCAAATCAAGCTTGTTATTATGGTTGTCTATGGTGGAGGAGGTGGATTGTACTAACAGACCTCTGAATATTTGATTGAAAAATAGTCAATCAAGTTTTTGATATGAAGACCAGTCTAGTTAGACACGGCCATGACTGCTCCGGGAAGAGGAAAGAATCCTAAACTCAAACTTTTCAATAGGAAGGAGATTGAGTTGACATAAAGGATTTACTCTCAGCCGTTTACCATTCTCTTTTGCATGGCATTAAAGAACTATAAATTCAGATGCTCATGTTATGATTCAATCTATCCATATAAAATTCTTGATTTATTTGAATCATATGTATCTATTACCCAGTGGTTATGCATATCAGTCACTCTGCACCCACCTCATCTGTAATCGTTAACAGAAATTGGTTGACCAAGCTTGGCAAGGTACCCAGAGTTTAATCCATAAGTGGAAACAAGGAAAAAAAATCAATTCTTTTTGGTTTATATGTGTGAAATTGAAACACTTCTAGTTTAAAAACTGCTTGGGTTAAAATAACTAAGTTTGCCTATCATTTAAAACATTGAAACATTTGTTACAACTTTCCTGTTAATGTGTTGATCAGCAACAAATTTCACTTAGTGGAATGCAATATTAATTTTAGTAGCTAGCTCAGTGGCTCGCCTTACAAAGGGGCTATTTGCTGCTTTCTTTCTTTCTTTCTTTTAAAAAATGGGAGCAATTATTTGTGCTTATGAGAGCGATGGGAGCAACCACACACTAAAAATAGAAATTATGAAATTAGCCACAGGCAAATTACAGAGCAGGGACAAGTTCACCAACATTTCTTCTGACTGGCCTGCTGCTGACCTCCCTCTTGAAGTGGACAGGCTATTTACTTGAATGGATGACATATTGGGGATCCTCCTTTACTCACCCGGTTCTGTGTCTCTCTAGCTCAAAATGCCAATTGAGAGCTTAGTTCGATGCTGCATTTTGGTTCCAGAAACAAATCTGTTAGTAACTATAGCTGAGAGTAGAAAATACATTATGTCAGGGCCACCTGTTAAATTTGAGCCATAACCTTTGGACTGGGTGACAGTTTTGTGGTTTTTAATTCTACTTTCATGTCTTTGAACTTTAAGCTGCTTCTGTGAAAAGTCACCCTTAATTGATATATTTAATGCAAGAAAATGTTTTGAATCGAAGTGCTATTTGTTATTAATACCCAAAATACATATATCCATCCCCCAAACATAGTCAATAAAAAAGCTCTGATTCATCTTTGGAGAAGAGAAAGAAAAAGAGAAAAAAAAAAAAATACATCAGTGGGGAAAGACTCTAAGCAAAATCACATTTAGTGATCAGATTCTCTGTTTTCTAGGCTGCTGTTGCCAAGGCATCTGTGATTATTATCCTTTTTGTATCAGGTTGAATACACAGAAGCAAAGAGAGCTTGTACTTAGCAAAATGAAATAAAAGAATCGTTTGGATGTAGGTGTAAAGGAAGTGATAGAGTTCAGAGGAACAGATGTTCTAAGAGTTATTAAAACTTTTCACAATGAAATTTCATATCCTATCTCTAATTACTGCATTGCTCTTCTTGGAATCTGACGAGTCAAACCTGTTAAAATTCTTGAGGAGAGTGAAGGGAAATGGCATGGAAAGGCCAAATAAACTTTCACCCTCCCTCTGACAGCTTTCAGCCTAAGACATGTTGACCCTCTCTCCAGCTGATCACCCACAAGTCCACAGCACTGCCCACAGAAATGCCAGAAAAGAGCACTTTTAGCTGCATGTTTTGCATTTTTTAAGTCAGTATGTTATTAGAATTTCTCTGAAAACCTCCTGCTATATCACTGTGCTCAAAACAAGTGCTCTTTGATTTGCTCAACTTTGTGTTTGCAATACTCTTAAAACTCAGATTCCATTTTGGTTTGCAAAGCCAAGTTATCTAAGCATGCGTTTCTTTCCATGCAAAATTAGGTTTTCTGCACTCATAGATTGGGGGTTAATGCTTCATATTTATTATCTTTAAGGTGCTGTGTTAATGAAAGAATTTTAATCATTGACATTGCTCTGTGAATTATGTATTACAAAAACCCCTGCTGGTGAGTTAGACAAAATTAACCTAGTGTAAGGGGCATTAAAAAAATCACAGCTAATTAGTAAGCCAACAGGAACAAAGAGAATGTAAAACAAAGATGTTGAGAACAAGCCATTGAGGTAGGAACCGCTGTCTTCTTTTCAGATGTGGCTCCTTCTTTCATTTGAGCTACATTTGTATTACTGCCTGCCAGTGCTGGAATCTTCCTCCAATCTGATGTGTTCCATTAGACTTGAGCATTTTTATGTTTTGTAATTAGCTTTCTAAACTATAGTCTCTTCACTTTTTCAAACTGTGGAAATCCAAAGGCTCATAATAGAAAATGGAAGATATTTTTAAATGCTTTTAAATTATTTCCCAGGCGAACTATATTAGAGACGTAAGGCAATTCACAAGGATTATAATGGGAATGATTTCTATCGCTTTTTTTCCCTTGAATCACTCTGTATGCTCATCATATATCCCGTATCCATTCTTGTATTTTAAAGAAGCAAAGCTTTGTCCAGGCTGCCTTCCTGATGGAGTTCCATGTGGACCGGACAAAGGCAGGCATGGGTTTAAATCACAGGCGGCTTGCCTCCTTTGCGCTTCCTCCAGCCGACATCCAAGGGCCATGCATCACTCTGCTGGTGCAGGAGCTGGGAGGAGACAATTGACCCTGAGAGGCTGCCAGAGAGGTGCTCATGCTGGGCCCCATTTGTTTATAATTGCTCTTTCTAAGTTATAGGTGGAGATAAAGCAACCAAAATGGGACAAGCAGAGGCAAGAGACGACAATAATGTCTCTCTCAATTTTTCCCTGCTCAACAGAGGCCCCAAGCATTAAAAAGGATAACGCAGTTCTTTGACCTTTTGTTTTCTTCTGGATGATTTCCTTTATTTTTTTTTCTTCGTGTTGAAATTTCTCTCCTTACCTAACAATAACCAAGACCATTGTGTTTCTGATGAGAATCTCATTTGTTGGTTTTTAGAGAAAGACTCATTAACCTTTCCTCTTCCATCCTGCTAGCTTACTGTCAGATTAACCTCCAAGTCTTGGGCGATTTAAAATAAAAGCAAACTGAGTAGTTTTGCATAAGTCTTGCCTTTTTAGGCAAAAGAAAATGGTCAAATAATCCACAGCAAGGGCGAGATTCATATTTTAGAAGGGACTTAAAGCTCAGAGGGATACAGAAAGGCAGCAATAAGATGTGAGCACTTCCTGTGGGAATTTGGATCCCTGCTGCATTCAACTTTGAGTAGCAGGCATCTCTTTCATGTCATTCTTCACTGCTTTTGCTGGGCTTAGAGACCTTAAAGGATGTTCCATGTTTAAATTCAGATGAGTTTCTTTTTTATTACAAGCTCAGTGAAAACAGGTTGGAATCCTGTAAAAAGTTTGAATGTTCTTGAGTCTAAGAGTTCTCTTCCCTTGCTTTCTACTTTCCTCATCTTGATAAGAAGAGAAAGCCCCAGGAACCTACCTTTCTCTCCTACAGCCTCTCCACCACCATCTCTTGGAACCATCATGATCCTGTTCCTATTAATGTCAATCAACATAGGAGGCCCCAGGTCCCAGGTCTCCTTTTTTGCCCTGTTTCTACCACACTCTAATCCCCACGCGACTTATCTTAACCTACCTTCAAACACCTGACATCCTTCCAATGGGACTTCTGTTCCATTATAAGCAAAATACCCTGTATTCTTGGCTTTATCTTTAAATATTCCCTTCATTGTTTCATTTGAATCGGAATCTAGTGCTCCTCTGGGACTCAAATCCTGATATCCCTCTCGGGTGGTAATTTCTGTGGCCTCCCCACAGCTTCTGCCCACCAGCTGGAGGTGGAGTGGCTGCTCTGGCTTCTCTTGCCACTTCCAGAGCAGTTTCTTTCCCCTCCACTCTAAGAAAACCCAAGCTTCATCTCAGTCTGTCAGCTGGCTCCATTGCTGCTGACATCTACTGATGTCTGGATGGTTTTCCTTCTTTGTCTGAGGACTTTTGCTCCTGGTTCATGGCCACTCTGTTCAGGATTACCTCTGACTTCATGACTTCATTCGTGGTAATTTCAATATGGCAGAGTTGATCTAACACCTGGCTCCTCAGTTCCTTGACCTTCTCTCTGCTAAGAATCCTTATGTTCACCTTACTTTTGTCCCTCCCTTCTGAGATCACATGCGTAGAACTAGATCTAATCATTATCAATCACAGCATCTCCCAAGAATCTGAATTTCCTGCCTCATGTTCTCTGAACACCACCTCCTCTCCCAGATAGAGTTCCAGGCCTTTCTCTCTCTCGCTTTGTCGGTCTCTCTTTTCCCGTCCTCAATGATCTTTAGGTACCACTGTGACATCTAATCTATTGGGAGGATTACTTTGCACTTTCCTCACCAACCCAATGTTGGTGACAACCAACTATTACAGCTATGCCTTGCAAACACCCTAACCCCACCCCACTCTTGCTTTGTGATATTCACTTGAGAAAACCAAAATCTTGATTGTATCCAACACTTTGCCTACTTTATGCCTGAAACTATACAGATGTATGCGATTAGAAACAAACACAAAATCACACAGCATTATTTCATTTCATGTTGATAACCAAGAACAGAAAAGTAGGCTTTTCCTGCTGCTGAGTAGTAGTATTACATGTTTTTAGTGTATTCACTTCCCTATTTTCCTGGGCCATTTACAAATTCTCCTTTTCTGTTTAATCTCATGCATAATGGATTACACCATATCAGACTCTTGGACAGTTTATTAATACACTATACTCTTTAAAGCTTTCCTGAGAGCTCTATCACCTTATAGCTGTGTGATCTTGGGCAAGTTGCTTAACTTCTCTGTACTGCAACTTGCTCATCTATAAGATGAATATATTGTACTTATATCATTGGATTTTTGTAAGGATTAATTGAACTAATATCTATAAAGTCCTGAGCATACCAATTGATACATAGTTGGGACCCAATACATATTAAACTATTACTGCGTTTACTTTTTTGAGCCAGGAATTCCATTTTCCTAATTCTATAAACTCCTACTAATCTCTGAAGCCCAGGAAATAAATTTTCCCTTCTGAAGAATTTGTCATGCCTTGTATCTTTCTACAGCATCCTGCGCAGGTCTATTGCAGAAGTCATTACATTGTATTGTAATTGTTTCTTATATATCTGGCTCCTCAGCTATAGTATCTTGTCCTTGATAACACCCCATATGTCTTGTTTAAAGTTGCCTCTTGGGTGGATCACTTGAACCCAGGAGTTTCAGACCAGCCTGGGCAACATGGTGGAATCCTGTCTTTACAAAAAAATACAAAAATTAAAAGGCCATAGTGGTGCGTGCCTGTAGTTCCAGCTACTCAGGAGGCTAAGAGGTGGGAGGATCTCATGAGCCCAAGAAGTCGAGGCTGTAATGAGCCATGATTATGCTACCTGCACTCAAGCCTGGGCAACAGAGACCTTGTCTTAAAAAAAAAAAGGAAGAAAAAGGCAAGGTGTGGTGGCTCGTGCCTATAATCTCAGAATTTTGGGAGACCAAGGTGGGTGGATCACTCGAGGTCAGGAGTTCAAAGTCAGCCCGATCAACATGGTGAAACCACATCTCTACTAAAAAAAAAAAAAAAT